>NW_025943300.1:19263-117825 GCF_000764305.2 Hyalella azteca | reverse complement strand
AGGGAGGGTGGTGAGAGGGAGAGTGGGGAGAGGGAGAGTGGTGAGAGGGAGAATAGGGAGAGAGACAGTCTTCGTGATCATGTCTAACTTATTAGTTCACAGCTAATACCTAGCTAGAATTACTGAATGACTTCCCGTGAATTCATTTGTTCATTTATAGCTTTGTCATTAAATAATGCTCGTGCTTTCAACCCGAATTTTATTTCCTATTTCTACAGTGAAACGTCCACGGATTTTATAAGATAAAGCTATCTCCGTAACATGTTGCCCGCTTTCCCGCTACACCATAACAGTTGCATTTAATTGCATGAACAGTGAGAGATGGTGATGGTGAAGCGCTTGATGGTGAAGGGAGATCCCCCCAAATCACTCTCATTAATTTTTTCTCATTAATTGAATACTATCATTATTTTCAGAGAACATTTTTTGTTGTTTTCAGCGAGAATACTCTGGATATTTTTTTTAAAATGAAAACAGGGCCTTCCATGCAATGAGAATTTGTATCATGAACGCAGCGTGTGTTAATAATAAAACTTTGCTAAAAACCTCGAAATTAAAAACTACTCCCTGTCAGACTCGACCAAAAAGGCTCATAAGTCGCTGACGAGAAATTAAAGCAGAAAATAGTCGCAAGTGGAAAACATTAAAGTGTTCGCTGGAAGAAATTTCGCAAATTAGGCCGTTTTGTGAGCTGGATGGACATTGGCTTGGCTGCTGGGAAGGCAATAAATTTCCCCTACAAATGTCAAGCTTTTAAAGGGAAATTAGGCAGGCACGACTAGCTTCAAATTTGTGCGCCGTCCGCCAAGTGCAATTAATGAAACTTTGTGGAAGAAAAGCTTCTGTTGAAATGTAAATTCTGCGCAACGGAAACTACAGTAGGAGTAAAAATTTTATTGAAAAATGAGTTCTTGTGACGTGAAGTTTTGCATGAATATAATTTTTTTGTGTTGATGATCAGTAATAATAGATTAAGTGTGTGAGAGGACATTGTGGCACAGTGGAACAACGACTGTGCAATTTTTCTTGTCAGGACAAGCTATATTATGTGAAACTATTGGCATAAGAAATTACTGTAAAAATAAAATCATACATCTGAATATTTTGATTCTAGATGCTCACACTTAAAAGTTAAATATACCAACGTTGCTTATATTAGAACAGGAGAAATCTTAAAAGATCCTATATAATTGTAATTTTATTCAAACGTTGACTATTTACTATGTGCTTCTTTCTCACACCCAGCCTATAGTAAACATTCTATCCAAATTAGTACTTCGCCATTGATTTTCAGTAGTGCTTTGCAAAATTCTTCTGCACTTAAATATTTAGCATCTAATTCGAATTAAGAATTTCATTCTGAGTTCATTCGCAATGCTGATCGTCTAGTGCGTTCTTGTGCGAGGTTTTGCCCAACACAATTGCTGTGCTCCAATGCATTTTCTGTGCGCTGGTATGGTATTATACGGAGATATTTTCGCAAAGAAACAGTCAAGTTGAAACCAATATATTGCATATTTTTGATAATCAATTTGATTTTATTCAATTAATTATTAAATAACGTTATTGATGTGACCTGTGGTACTCATAGTTTTAGCTGACCAATGACTAATTAGCTATTCTTCGCTTACGACTTCCTCTTTTTGCCATATTAATACAAAAGAGGAACTCGGTTCCTAAAATAATTTAAATCTTCAAGAACAAATCTCCTATCGGAGGAACTTCGTAAAAATGTTTTTATCTTTCCTTGACCCGCTCGTAACGGGGTCTTGAATGATTATAAGTATGCCGTACTTGGAATTAATTTCGAATTTATGCCGTTAAAATTCATATCAATTCACATTGAAAGCTTGATTTTGATCTTTGAAAATTCACAGAACCGGAAAAAATTGCAGGAAAAATTTCTGCAGTTGTTATAATTTTGAGAAAATCAAAGGAAATTTGTCGGTGACTCTGAGCTTTGTAGCATTGAAATACCGACATCAAATTGGGAATTTTAGAAAATTTTCGTGGTTTCCGGGCCGGAAAGTTTTGTTGATGTTTGTGTGAACTTTGTGTGCGTGTGTTTGTGAAATTTTAGGTTTGTGTAAGGACTTTTTCAACAAATGCGCACGTTTCGTGGGTAATAAATTACTTTGCAATGCAATGAAAATTAGAGAGCTCCACTCTGATGGTGAAAATAAAATTTAAATTTTTAGAATTATTTTATATACGTTATTTTGTGAGAGAAATTCAATGTAGGTAATAGATAAGAAGTTTCATTTATTTTTTATTTATACCCAAGCTAGTACCTAAAATTTGTAAAGTTATCACCCGGAATTGGAATGAAATTTTACTAGAATTTTTCCATTGGATGAGTCAGTAATAATGTCATCGAGAAAACTAAGGTGAGAATGAATTCAATAATTCGTATGTTATTACACATTATTCGCTAATCTTATTTCAACAATAGAGTCCAATAAATGGCTGTAAAATAAGTTTTGATGAAATATGCCGTAAATATAGCTGATTTGATTATGACTTTCTAACCTAAAAAAGTTAACACGTTCGATTAAATTGAATGCCAAGTTGACTTAAACGTTCTCAATTGAAGAATATGAAATGAAGACAACGAACTTTAATTAAGTTTCCTTGAAATGTAAATTTAGGGTTTGAATATCACACCATCTATTCAAAATTTAGCAAAAAGCGAAAAAATTCGGAAATTCTTCAGTGAATTTAATAATAATTCAATGCATTGAAAAAATTCTAGATGTAAACATAAACATTTCAGAGTTTCTACGAAGTTGAAAAAAAGAATCGAAACAATGGTTAATCAAATTATTTTTCCAAATTAATCGATAAATATTATTATAGCGATGAATTTTTAATTAAAGGTTATGCAGTAGAAATTGTTGGGCAGGGTGAAAAGTCTCGAAATTGGTACTGTAGAAATTGAAAAAATTGTTTGGATATTCAGACGAAAAATACAGAAAATGACGTTTTTTATGCAAATTTGAATAATTTTGCTGAATACAGGACGCTTATATTGGATGGCCTAACAATTCTTAGGAAGAATAAGCGTTACGAGTATAAGATGATTTGAGAATTATAATTATAATTATTATAGTAGAGTATAAAGTAAAAAATTAGACTAATCCTAAGTTATACATAAAAACACGTATGATTTGAACACGTCACATACAAGTCAAACAAATGGGGCAATTAAAATGGCTTGGGTAATAAACACGTAAATTAAAACACGTAACAAACAAACGCGTATGATTTGCACACGTATGATTGGAAAAAAATGGCACGAATATATAAAAAATTATGCAGAAGGACGAAGAAGTAATCAAAAAATATTTCAGGGAGACTAACTATAACCTGATAGCGGTCTTCAAAAGAGTCCAGTCACGCTCGGGCCAAAGCTTTCTATCTCTGCGGGAACGATGCGTTATCCTGCAAATGGTAGGATCACTGCCATGATCCTTATAGATCATCGGCTCAGTCTGATCGTCTGATTATAAAACCCAATTGTCCACGAGATCTTTGATTATAGGTGATTTCGGTCATAACAGAACCTTATGTAATTTTAGGGACGTTGTATTTCAAGATTGCTGTATTTATTAGTTACTAAATTTTTTTTATTAATTAGAAATTTGTATTAAATTTTAAATAGAACCTCAGACTTCAATGGGGAATATCAAATATTGTTTATAAAAAAGGGATTTTCAATGAATTATAATCAGCATAAGACTGTAACCGATCAGTTAAACGAACTGATGAGAAATGTATTGATTAAATCTTAAACTGATAATGGACATGTTCGAAAAGTTTCATTAGTAATATAGTAAATTTTAACACGATTTTCTTATATAGTAAATTTAATGATATTTAACTCAAGCAAAAAAATCGGAAAACATGTAACTAACCAATACACCCCAGCACTGCCATTCAAATGTTCTATTTTATAGGTCAATTGGAGGTTACTTATCAAACTTGTCAGACCGATAAACCGATTAGAGTTGAGCTGAAGTAAATAGCTCCGATGTTACGTTATTGGGTTTCTTTTATCGCGCAAGCAATTGAACTTTTGTTGCTCTTCATGGTTTATGAGGCGCGCTCTGAATATCAAAGAGGCTCGTGAGGCTACTGAGCAAATCGTTCAACAATCTACGAAAGTTTGTTTGAAGATTTTGCTTATAAATGAACGCTGCCTCTGAAGTTCGGACGGTGAGTAAACGGTTAACGGTAAACGTTAAACAGTGAACGGTGAACGGTGAAACTATAAATGAACGGTGCCCCCATCAGCGGCCATCTGATGGCCGCTGATAAGGTATCCATGATACTTATAATGTTTGAGATTATCTAGAAGATGAACATATTACAGACTCTTGCAGTAATATATACATACTTATAGTGTGGAATAAGGAAAGTGGGCTGGTATTAACGTTCATAAAAAGATCTCCTAGTTACACGTGAATGAATTTGAATTAATACATCATGGGAAGTTATTACACCCGTAAAAAATCCGAATGGGTTAACGCAACATTTCCGAAAAAAAAGGGACATTTCCATCGTTCAATAATTTCGTGTGCCTAAGTAAAGCAAACAAATTTTTAAAATTTTTACTTGAGAAAGAACGGGGTTTACTTTTATTAAAACGTAAAAAAATAATTTCCTGGAGAATATCGATAAACCAAGAAGCATACTTTGTAAAAATTAATAAACGCTAAATTTAAATTTCATTACCTAAATTGATCAGTTAAAATTTAATCTCATTACACTTCTGTTTACTTCTTAATTTAATTTAATTTATAATGTTACTGCGAAAGAAAATTGATTCAACATTATAGAAAAGATCCCAATTTATATTGCCTTCCAATTGACGTGTGTAAAAAATTAATATCTCTTACTGTGAAAATATAAACTATACGACTTTTGTAACAAAACATATACAAAAAATGAAAAAACTCAAAGTATCTTATTAATTTCCTAAAAAGTATTCCAACTCTGAAAATTTCTTCATATCTCAAATCTGTAGGTTTGTTTCTGTATTATATTTGGACTTTGTGATAAACTAATTTTCCACTTCTATAATGAAGGCCTCCTCATCAGCCTTTCATTAACCTCACCCTTCATTCCTCAATTCCTTCAGTTCGTGACTTTATGCAGCCGTATTCCCGTATACAAAAACGTAGGCACGTCTCCCCGACACAACAAGAAAATTCTCGCGCTTGTGAGTGTCTGAATTACAACTGCATTTTCTTGACAACAATTTTGCAGAAGCAAGCATTTGCGAGCGTGAAATTTAACTTGAGCGTCAGTAAAATAAATTTTAAGCAGTGAATATTTTTGCTCGAAAAATAACTTCGTGTCTTCAAGAGTTTTTTTTCGACGACTTGTTAAAATTAAGATTAGCTTCTTCCTTCTTCAAGATTAGTTTCTTTGCTTCTTTTGCTTCCCCACGGCCTTAATATCCGGAAATTGTCTTCCCATATAAATAATAATTAAAATAAATATTAACATATTAATTTTATACATTCTATCTGTAGCGACCATGTTTATATATTTCCTCCAGTTACCCCCGCAACTCATTTTCTAGGAACGTTGCTAGCCTAGTGAATTCTAGCAGAGTTACCCATCAACTCTAACTCAATATTATTATCCATATTATTGCCTTAAGCATAACAATTAGTTATCAACTGCGATTGGAATACTGTTAAATATGAATTATCTATTTATTTATAATATTAGCTCCGACCTAGGACATTGCAACATTAAGTAACTCTAGTAGTCATAATCATTTACAAATCTGTAATACAGCGCGTAACCTGGTCTCCAGACCTAGTTCCAGTAAATGAGGAGAACTCTTACTGTGTTTCATTCCCAAATACGAAACACAATTGTAAGACGCTAGCGCAGTCTGGTCTCTGACTTACACGCCTTAGCCGAACCACAGGGCGTTTGGTACAACCAAACGTTTGGCACGAGTCACAGACCTTAAGGGGCTCAATACCGCGCTGCTAGCATTCCCACGTCTTACATATCTAAGGCTTTTAAATTAGGCGAATAAAGTTCAGGCGAATTTTCGTTTATTTCTTTCGTGAACAATTCAGAAATGAACTGACAAAATAGATAAATAAATGAATTACATAATCGACGATGATATGTCCAACACGAAAACAAAACGATCACAAGAATGTTAAGTTAAGAAAGATAGAGTTAACATATTTAATTACTAACTATTTCAACAAGTAATTGAGAAAAGAGCTATGAAAAATATATAGAATAATAACAAAAATTTCCCTTGTTTCTGTTCCCTGAATCTAAAATTTTATGGTGAATGTTAGATCTGACATGTGAATGATGAAAGCAGATTAATATTAGTGGAAGAAAAAGAAACCAAAAAACTCTCTTTATAATCTAAAATATTGAAATGAAATAAAAAATTTTAAACCGGCCTACAATGAAACGAAATATCTCGTAAATACATCATTAAATTATAAAAAAAACATAACTCAGTACTCACTGCAGTGAGTGACAGAGAGCGCGTTTTCTCGTCGACGAAAACGTGAAGTCACGGGCGGACAGACAGACGGACATGGCGAGCAGCAAAAAACGATGGTGTTTAACATGATATAAAAAATTCGCCAGAAGAAAAACAATATAACTGATCTTCCACTCACGAAAATATGAAATGTGCTTATGTGGCTGTCTTCAAGTAGGTGGCAAAATACTCTTCCTTGAAGAGTAACTTGTAAAAGACTTCCACATTCCTGGAATGTGAGGCCAAAATTTGTACTGCTCGTAAAACAAGGCAAGCTAAAATGAACTTGAAGGTAAATATCACGTTTTCGACCTTTATTACTATACGTAATAAATAAAAAAATTTTTGAACGGAAGAAATATGTTTAGATTTCTTAATAGAAATAATTGTTTTGCCGAATGATGTTGAGAAATTAAATTAAAATTTAAAAGTATGATTTATTATTTATCTGAATACCATTTTTATTGCCTCTCATCTTAGAAAAATTATTGATAATCATGGCATCAACTTTTTTTCTCTAAGTGAATAGCGCTTTCGAGTTTTTGCGACTTGTAAAGTTTCATAAGATGTGACAGGGAAACTCGAGCTCTTCTATAAGTACTCGCTGGACAATAAGATATCTTTGTTAGGACCTCATAAGATATTTTTGTTATAAGAAGATTGCTGTCAACAGCAACGATTATGAGACGGCAGTTTTAAGAAGCTGCAAATATGTTGAGCAGGTGCTATTATGAGACGACTTTTTCAGCAACAATGATTATGAGCAGCTGTGCTGAGAAGCAACACTAATTTGAGAAGAATTTTTAGAGCATTTTCTCATTTATGGAAAAAGGCGCTGTTGTGCTTACCATGTCCGTCTGTCTGTCCGTCCGTGACTTCACGTTTTCGTCGACGAGACAATGAGCTCTCTGTTACTCACTGCTGTGAGTACTGAGTTATATTTTTTAGGAGTAACGATTATGATGAGTTTCCTTTAGCAGCAACGATTATGATGAGTTTTTTAGCAACAACGATTATGATGAGTTTTTTAGCAGTAACGATTATGACGAGTCTGTTCATAAGAGCAACGATTAGAAAGAATCTGTTTTGAGCAGCAACGATTGTGGAGTTTGTTCTAAACAGCAACGAATACGACGACGAGTCTGTATTGAACATCAACGAGTATGACGATATAACGAGTCTGTTCTGAACAGCAACGATTAGGAAGAATCTGTTTTAAGCAGAAACGATTGTAATGAATCTGTTTTGAACAGCCACGATTATTTGTTTCCTACGAGAAAAGCAGCAATCGCGATAAGACTGTTTTGGACCATCAGCGATAATAATTACTAGTAAAACATAGTTTCTAAAGCCATAGCTGGGAGGAATTTTTGATCGGCAGCAATTTCCTGTTATATGGGGAGAGGTTTCCAAACCCAATTATCTCCTAAACTATATGTAATTTTACCCTTAAACAGTCAAACGGCAACAATAAAATTTGTCTCTACTGTAAGTTCAGCACGTGTTAATATACAGTCTGACCGCTTTGACATGACCGCAACAAGGCGCAACTATGCGCGATCTTCAACAAACGTTTTGTTTATTTGTTTACATTACGATGTTTATGTTTTTTCTGCAAGATATTTGTGGCGGAAACGGTAAAGCAATGCGGATTGCGGAAGTTGAAAATTTTATGAAATGACATGTTTGCGAAGTGCAAACCGCGATTTTTTAATCAAACAAAAATTTATGACATTCGAGCCGCGAGATTTCATACCTACTGAAATTATATGATATTAGAGCCATAGTGGCAAACCAGAGCTTTTTTGGAATCAGTTCATTTTTAATTTCCTCAAAAACTCAGGATTTAAACTGATATCTTAAGTATGATAATGCTGGTATCCATGATACTTTACTGGTCTACTTATAGGACTCAAAAATGAACTTGAGGGAGAGTCTAAAAAAATCTATCCTTTGTCACTATGATTATAGCCATGATATTTCAGACAAAAATAGGACTTTTCCAGACTAGGTCTTGAGGAAGTCTAAAAAACTCTCTGCTCAGCCACTATGGCAAATACGAAATACCTAGAGCAAACAGCAAAGGAGCCGGCGTCCGTGTCTGAATCAGACACCGACGCACTGCCTCATTTACTGATTTAGGCCGCTTCCGGGCCCCGAAGACGCATCGGCATCCTTGAGCAGTTGAGACAAGGAGTTTCGAACTTTTGTTCACCACTCCTATCTATCTATACTAAAGAAATTAAATATGTTACTAAATATACGGTATGTAGGTACATGGAAATTGCACAGTCAGACTGTCAGGCACAGAGCGAAGTGACTTACGTCTTTCCCCCACTGCAGCTCGAACCGGAATCTAATGCGTGGTAATTTGCAAGTCGTAACCTACCCTCTGTGCTCTGGGCTCTGGCCTCGGTGCTCGGTACTGACTCAAACACGGACCCGGACCAAGTGATTAAAACCCTTACTCCGACCAGTGCGCCGGACCACAGCAGGTCGTCCGAAAAATAAAAGGCTGCAAATCATGTGAAACGAATGTGTGAGACGTTGAGAAAAATGAAAATTTTACAAATATGATTTTCAATTTTAGTTGTAAAAATTTGGTCTGACCAGCACATTTGGGTGTGAGAAAATAAGAAACGTACATAATACGATTGGGGGTAATTGATAGAGAATGGTCTGAAACGTCCATATAACATGAAACATTTTTATCTAATTTTTTCTTCAAAATAAAAAAATTTTCATATCAGGTCCGCATCCATTCGCAAATTTCATATCAGGTCCGTATTTCATATCAAGTCCGCAAGTGTGGTATGCATGAAGCATTGATGAGCCAAAGGCCCGCTGGGCCAGAGGACGAATGGGTGGTGACAGTACGGGGTGCGATTGGGATAGAGTGGGATGAAAAAGAGTGGAAAAGAGAAATAAATAAGCGAGTGAAAGACTATGGGCTGAAGGTTTGAAAGCAAGGAATGGAGGGATAGGACAGTAAGACTGTATCAGATGAAAGCCCAGGTGGCCCAGTGGATAAAGTTCAGAGTACCAAGATTGGCGCAGAGAGGCGCGGGTTCGATCCCAGCTCTGTGCGCCAGTTTCTGGTCAGAATCGGTGAGGAGGCCGGGCGGTTAAGCACAGCAGAATTGTAGCAGTGAGATGCGAGTTCGAGACCGCAAAATGCTGTGACTGTTCTGCGACGTTCAGAATCGGCGACAGGCCTACGGCCTACTAAACGCTGCAACCGCTATTATTATTATTATAAAGCGATGCCAAAATATGAATGTATGTATGATGGTAGTAGAGGTGGGGACCTTCTGCTTTGTGTTAGGGCAGGGGCGCTAGGTGTGAATGGTCGTACATACAGGTGGAATGAGAGGAGGGAAGATAAATGTTTTATGTGTGATGTGGATGAGAAGGAAACTGTGGAGTACCTTATGAAATGTGGGGCGTATGAGAGAGAGCGTCAGTCTACGATGGAGGTGATTCTGAATGAGGGAGGTGAGATTCACGAAGTGGGGCATGAGAGAACAAGCGAAGAGTGAATGGAACTACAGTAATTACGGGTCTGTCTGAGGGAGCAACTGCGGCTATGTTTGAGAGTGAAAAGAGATATTTGGTAAACGTGTGGAGGATGAGGGAGAGGAGGAGGATGATATGAGTGGGGTCTTGAGGAATGGAGGGTTGAATGAGAGGAGGGTGGGAAGACATATGTGACCGTGCCGAATTGTTTTAGCACGTTGTTTTGTTTTTTTTTTACGATGTTGTGTAATGAAATTGTCGAGTTTTTTCGGGGACTGTTGTGAATTATGTTTAATTGAACTTTTTGTTAACATGCAAGTGTGAATTTTTAATTTTTTGATGCTAGTAAAAGTTTTTAAGCAGCGTGTATGACCGATTTAAAGGTCGTGACCGGAGGTCACCACGCACCCCAATACCGATTCCAGTCCCTTCTTTGTGATATTTGATATCTATATTCTATTCGTAACGGGACTTGTCAAAGACTTACTATAGTATTGTGTAATAAACTGGGCAATTAAATCAAGTTTAAACTGTTTGGAAGTCATTCTGTGAATGCATTTTGTTAATTTTAACATTTTACTTTGAAATTGATTCCAATTATCATATGTCTCGCTGTTGTCTGATGTCCTGTCAGAATTTCATATTCACTGCATACGGTGCTTTATCTATTTTTCGCTCATATATATATATATATAGTTGAAAGCAGTCACTGCTTGTTTCATTTTCATACATGGATTTATTTAAACGAATAAACCTTCAAATCGGGCTCGCCGAGTAACCGCGTTCCCACGTTGCTACGCCGCCATGTTTGTTGCACACTCGCGCCTTACCATAATCTTTCGTTCCTACACGTTAGGATGTTTTGGTGGCAATTGAGAAAGAAAGAGCAAAGCAGAAAGGGATAAGCAATTGTCAAAAACTCCTTTCTTCAGCGAGAAACCGGTATTTAAAATTTTGTTCGACGTTAACCCCACAAAGTGCCAGCAATTGAAGCAGTTGTGTGCAGATTTTGCAAGCCTTCCTCCCGTTCACACGGTGATTTACTAAACTATTTGGTGCCAGCCAATACACCTAGCAATAATTCAAGGAATACAAGCAGAGGTGGGCAGTAGCGCGCTACATGTAGCGGTAGCGGTAGCGGCGCTACATTTAAGGCAATGTAGCGGTAGCGCCCGCTACATTTTTAAGTAGCGATACAAGGTTTTGCCGCTACAGCGCTACCGCTACATTTATAGATAAAATCTTTAACTTTTACTTAATAGTATTAAATATTGTTTAAAAACCAGCATGATACATACATAATAAAAATTACAGAATAAAACTGTACGAAAGATTTCGGTGTAATGTTGTCAGCCTCAGCCTGTTACTAGTGTCAACATGTTAGTTGTTACTTGTTAAGTTGTTACCAGTTACCACTTACAGGTATTTTTTCATGTTTCAGTTTGCTTACAGTTATTTTTTACACAGTTATTTTTTACACAGTTATTTTTATGTTTCACCTTCCCTACATGGATGTCTACTTTAATCTACCAATCTCAAAAATAATCTACGTATATATACAAATCCATATAGACATCCATGTAGGGAAGGTAAAACATAAAAATAGCTGTAACTTTTATTTATTGTACCTAACCCGTAATAGTTCGGTTAGGTTAATTGCAATAAAGTTGCATTAATTATGGTCTATATAATATTCTTGCAGAAGCCTTTTCTCATATGTTTTGAAAATATTTTATTATCATTAAATGGTAATGAGTAAATCCCAATAGCAGAACAATAAATATTTAGAGAATTCCAATAATTTTTCCATTGTAGCGGCTAATTTAGTGGCGCTACATTTTACTGTAGCGGTAGCGCTCGCTACAATCTGGTGGGTGTAGCGGTAGCGCCCGCTACATTTAGAGCATGTAGCGGTAGCGGCCGCTACATTTCAAAGAAGCGCTGCCCAGCTCTGAATACAAGACGCTTGAAGCTTTCCAGCAATTTTTGGATGGATGGGTGCAGGAGATATACACCCACAAACCAGCCAACTGCAACAACACGGTCATTGCTGCCAAGGTGAGGATAATGGATCATGGCAATTTAATCTGATCTGTAATATTACTTTTTATTCTTACTTATGTAGCTTATCTATATAGTGGCAAGTAACAGATTTTGCCCCAAGAAAATATATAGTATCGTGTATCATAAATATTCACGGCTGGTAAACTGATATACGAGTAAACTGATACGATATACACGGCATCCACGGCTGGTAAACTGAAGAAACGCATTCCATTGTCCAGCTTTCTGTTTAAATAGTCGTGAGTACGACTAATGCATCCAAAAACAGCGTAGTAGCGTCCATCTCTAAATAAAAACTTCAAAAATAGACAAGCGCAGTAGATTGAAAGCGTAGGCAAAAGCTAGACCATGCAACAAACTTGGCGGTCGATCCCACAGTGCATCTCGCGACTCGGTACCGTGACGTCATCCTTTCGAAGCCGACGTATAGTTGAGTGCTACTGCCGCGAACAGATGGCTAGCATGCAGAAAATAGAGATGAAAAAATCTTTATTCCGGCATTGACATTTACAAACATCGATTTATTAATAAAAAGAATTTACAATGAAGTTTGCTCATGTTCCAATATGTCCTGTTACTATCGTCTGTACCATAGGAGATTATGAGACGATAAGTAAATGAGTTGCAGTAGTATGAGACGACGATCATATTCTAGCTAGAAAATAGGAGATTATAATAATTACGCCAGCAAACGGAGCAGGAGACGATACAAACTCTTATTCAAGAAAACGAGAAACTACGTACACAACTAACATAAAGGCAAACAAATTGAAGTATGAGATGATAAGTGTCGTTTTCAAGGTAATGGAATCTGTTGTGAGTGATAGGATTATCGATCACTTGACTGTTTACCATCTCCTATCAGACTGTCAACATGGCTTTATTGCCGGTAGATCCTGCATCACCAACCTCTCGTCTACGTTGAACAGTTGGACTCGCCTGCTGGACGAAAGGGAGCCAGTGGATTCATTGTACCTCGATTTTGTCAAAGCATTTGACAGTGTTCCGCATGAGCGGCTGTTGTGTAAAGTGAAGTCTTTGGGAATTGAGGGAAACGTATTCCAATGGATCAGAGATTTTTTAGTAGGTAGACGACAACCTGGCAGTGTTAACGGAACCGTACCGGTGCGTATCAGACATGGCATCAGTGCGCAGTTGCGTGCCACAAGGAAGCGTGTCTTACACATTTATTTCATGTCTTGTGCCGCTGAATATTTATATCCTATGTTTAGTGGCACAAGACATTGGCCCACGAATTCGTCGCGCCTTCTTACATTGCGTACAGAAGTATCGTGGATACGTACATCGTTGAAAAGTTCCTCAAAAAGTTTTATGCACGATATAAATTTCGACCAAATAAACGAGATTCCCTTAATTTCGAGTGGAATAATTTCAGCAATGCAGTTCTGCAACGATACATTACAGCATTTGATTGTAGACCTTGCATGCTTCAATGATTATTGGACTAGCTTATTCTGCTGTGTAATGTTATTTTTTGAAATATAAAATAACTGACGTGTACCACTTTGCCCCATTGTCCCGCTGTATACTCCACTTACCTCTAAGCAAGAGTAAATCTAAAAAAATCGTTATAGAAGTTTTATGTTTTCTGGGCGTTTCAGAACTTTCTCTGTAGATTCGTCCAATAATTATTGAAAATTGCACTTTTCTTAGGCCCGAATACATGGGTCTGGGAGCCCTGACTGTGCCTTGGTCCGCCGGGCCTGACATGGATTTTTCTACGTAAATAGAAAGAAATTCGTTAAAACCCTTTTATGCTTTTGGGTGAAGTTTCATTTGAATGTGTTCAGTAATTTGTGAGACTCGGGAATATTAGGTGCGCTACTGTGCTTGCAAAAGTTAAGACAATTGCTGCATGACCGATAATAGAATCGTGCGACTGTCGCTATAGGACATATTTAAACGAAAAGGAATCGCAACTCTCGTGTCAATCATCCGAAGGGCATAAAAATTTGCCTCATCATTAACATTCTGTTTTTCAGCAAACTTATATCAAACTGCAAATAATTCAGATGCAATGCAGCTAAGTTTTAATTGTTCATGAAAATTATTCTAAACACTTATACAAAAAAGTTATTCATTCACTGAAGTCCCATGGTTATTCTGTGCACGCGGATAATTGTATCATTGCAAAACAAAATATCAATCGGCATGGGCGCTTTATTAGACTGGATGCTTTCCAACCGGCTCAAGCGTAATGTATCGCAGATATAATTTTTTCGCAACTGCTGGGTGCCAGCATCACCTTACGGCTGATCCTGTTCGCGTGGGCAACGAGTTCGTTATGTATGTCTTCCTTATTTCAAAACTTTGGCATTCAACCGGACTCGAAAATTTTTATGAACAGTGCATGTCACCACCGCTTGTTTTGGCGAGCTGCTTTGATTTCATGGTGTCAGCGGCTGTGTCTCGATTGTTCTTCATAACAAGATTGAACTGCGGAGATGCCAAACTCTATGGAATTCTAATCACAGCAATTAATATACTAGAATTCGTACAAAATGCTGCCCCGTGACTAGTGTGTGCCAAAACGACAATACCACCACATAAAACCGACATTGCAAAATGTTCATAAGCTGCATAACCATCCAGCAGCGTACGCAGTTCAATATCTCTGTTCTGTTGTTCCGTAGCCATGTTAGTCAAGCACCTCTCCATATCTCGCGGACGATTTGCAGTACGCGTCGGACGTATTCTAGAATTCGACTGCGTTCAATGTTCAACGGCATTGAGTCTAATTTTCAGGTCTTGTCCGCGAAGAAACGTCCACTCGGGTTGTGAGCAATTCAATTACGCACATTAATGAAATTCAAAAGTTGATATACTTATAGAGCACTAATCAAATTCTAATGCGCGTTTTTCTGCAAAAATTGAAATGCTCGTAATATCAACTCTGCAATTTATGATCGCTCTGCTCGATCAGCTAAATGCATCGTTACCTTTGACATCAATAAGATAGCTACAGGTTCAAAAATGTTCACCGATTATCCAACACCACGTAAACGCATAGGGTACTACATTCCAGAAATATCGAATCCGACCCGCAACTACTGAACACTACTCATACGTTAGGAGATTAGAAAACGATTGTGTCCCTAAATAAATCATTTTCACTTCGTGTGAACCCAAAGACTCATGCTGAATATAAAATCATGACCGATTCTAGAAGAAGAACGAATTACTTTTCGTATTGAAGCTTGACTGGCGCTGAATTCATGGACATATATGGTGCGTTATTAGCATGCAATGGTGTTTAATAAGCGAGCGAGTTGTCAGTGTAACAGAATTGACGACGTTTAGCTCATGCCTTCGCAAGGCACAACTTGGCTGCAGAAGCCCAATACGAGTTACGATTCAATCCAGTCCAATAATAAACTGATAATTATGAGACTCGCCAACATTTTAGTATTAGCATGAGTCTCGCATAAGTAAGGTCAAACAATGATTTTATAATTTATGATTCAAGCTAAACAGTTATTATGTACATCTAAATTTACGTGGCTGTGTTCTTTTAAAATTCTTTTATCTCTGTTGTTAATTGTAACATTTTCAGTTTTCTTTTTTCATATCTTGAAGCTTTGTACCGGATGAAAAAATGTATGTAGTCCATTCAACTTGTAGTCTTCTTAAATAATTCTGAATGTTTCATCTATGAAGCAACAACACTTAATCTCAAATCACGCATTATTATCAACCAAACCACCACGCGCTATCGTCTAACATGCGTTATTCTATTTTAATATTTCTTAGGTATTGGGTGAAGAAGCTATTTTTTTAAGGAGAGGGCAATTGCAGCATGACGAAGAAATTTGAAAATTGCTTCAAAGTTTCATGAAACCATTGCATATTTTAACAGCATATGCTCTTTGGCAGCGGGCTTGGTTAGCGTCCGTTCAACTCTCACAAAGCCGTCGGAATTATTCTTTCACGAAATTATATTTCAATCCTTCTTCGGCTTAGCCAATGACGTTTGCAGCGAAGTTTGGGGCCGAAAATATGTATTAATATTAACATTAAGACCCAATTATACGGTGTCTCTTTTGCTACTGGAAGGGAATTACTGGAACACTGCGGTTAAATTCGGTACCTCGGGAGACAATTGTAGCTCAAGCAATATTATTCACAAATCAATAATCGATTAAAGTCATTACATGATGACCAGCTGC
The DNA here is from genome assembly GCF_000764305.2 of Hyalella azteca. Taxonomy (NCBI): domain Eukaryota; kingdom Metazoa; phylum Arthropoda; class Malacostraca; order Amphipoda; family Hyalellidae; genus Hyalella; species Hyalella azteca. The sequence continues at coordinate 101,526 of NW_025943300.1, read as the reverse complement.
TTTGAGGCTATTGCCAGCAGAGAGCACAAGCAAAGTGACCCATTTTATACGTTGCAGGCTGCAAGTTAACAGACAAAGTTACCATCAAGTTTTCCTAAACCTGTGTTTAAAACAGAACATTTTTCATTAAAACTTGTCTAACGGACACTTCATTTCTCTGCTTTGGCCAGAAAGTTCATGTATTCAGGTATAGCAGTTCTTGACGACCGCATTCCCAGCAAATGTAAATTTCAGGTTACAATTTGGTAACTATCGTGTCATCAATATTTGAGATATAAATTATCTCGGTTAAATAAGTTCAAATGTGCAATATTTAGCTCGGGGAAAAAGAAGATGGTGCTTGTCGTCATTGCGCCGCCGTTGTTCCGACCACCATCCCGCGTGCTACAATTTGGTATACACGATGAAAATAGTGTTAACTTCATCAAGTTTTTTTTCCAGATGCTGAGATAATTTGTACTAACCCACAATTACTTGTTGATGGTTGTGTGGGTTGTCCTCAAAATTCCCTTGACATCCAGACTGTTGATCATTATAGGAAATTTTGAAATTTCTTTGTACGTACATGGAATTTTTCATGTTCACGTTTAAGCCACGACAAAAAAAATGCATGGCCGTAATTCGTGATAATTTCGGGCGAGTCAAATTTTCGGCGGGTGTTTAGCACAAGGAAACGTTCACTCAATAGTAGGGAGCAATCGCAATACGTTAATAAGTGAAATTTATTACCTTGTTAATTAATGCCCATCAATCATCTTGTCTGCTGACATACTGAAGAGCGTCAGCCAGCGCAAATCCCGATAAGCATGCACGACCAATTTCCTTACTCTATCATATCTATCCAATATTAACCCTACCATGATATATCATATAGATAGCTCAAGGATTGAATGCATTAGAAATGCGCTTTTCTATCTCCTATTCGTGAATAATATACGTTTAAAAATTACTTTTTAAATACAACACTTCTAAAGAATCTAGTGTCTCCAATGTTACAGATGTATTATGAATTTCTCATTTTATTTTCGAATATTAAAAAAAAAATTCAATTTTTTAATCTATAAAATTATGTTTCAAATTATTTATTCTGTCAATTGATTCATGCATTGCCTCCGACTTCACACAAGTGTGCAAAATTTCAGATCAATTGGACAGGTAAAAGTGCGTCATATATATCAGTTATAAGATTTTTAGCTGACAAAATTATTTTTTCATTTTTTTAATATTGAAAAAAAATTCAATTTTTAAAAAACGTTTACTTTATCATTTGATTCATGCATTGTCTCCAACTTTACGCAAGTGTGCAAAATTTCATATCGATAGGATAAGTAGAAGTGTGTTAAATTTCGATTATAAGATTTGTAGCAGATTATAAGTTCGATTATAAGATTTGTGTTGTAATAAAAACTGGCATTGAACGCGATCGTGTCCATTTACAGATGTGAATCAATCAACATAAGTTTAATTGACGTATTTTCTGGTGAAAATTGAATTTTTCTAATGTTTTTACGTCGACTTAAATCACATCTTTTCAATTGAAAAAAATTTACATTTGAGGCAAACATGTTGTTATTAATCCAGAAAATGATCGCCAGTTTCTGACACAAAAATATACCGTTATGTGTTTCGTATATGCACAATTTATCACAAATTTTTATAAAACATCGAACGAGTATAAATTATCGAAACATCGAACGAGTATAAATATAAACCTGTAGCGACCATGTTTATATATTTCCTCCAGTTACCCCCGCAACTCATTTTCTAGGAACGTTGCTAGCCTAGTGAATTCTAGCAGAGTTACCCATCTATAAACAAAATTAGCGGAGCCTCACATACACGACATACATACGACATTCACCAGATGCAAACGATCAGTCACATGCAGGCTATATCAATCATACAGGTCATTTTTTCGTCACAAGAAAACGATCACTTACTCGCCACATGCGACCGATCACTTGTTCGCCACATGCAACCGATCACTTATTCGCCACATGCACACGATTAATTATTCGCCATACACATACGATTAATTATTCGTCACGGTACGCGATCACTTATTCGCCACGTTTGAGCGATCGCCTATTCGCCACATGCACACGATTAATTATTCGTCATCATGTGCACGTGGCGAATAAGTGATCACTCGCACGTGTCGAATAATTGATCGTATGTGTATGACGAATAATTAATCGTGTGCATGTGGCGATTCGGCAATCGCTCAAACGTGGCAAATAAGTGATTATAAGATTTGTAGCAGAAAAAATTATGTGTTTTTGTTTTTACTATTGAAAAAAAAAGTATTTTAAAATTATTTAATTTGTCATTTGATTCATGCATTGTCTCCAACTTCACGCAAGTGTGCAAAATTTCAGGCCGATAGGATAAGTATAGAAGCGAGTTAAATTTCGATTATAAGATTTGTGACAGACAGACAAAAGAGAAATGAAATTAAAGAGAAGTGTTGTAAAAACTAGTAAATTTTTGGCCCAAATTTGACCCAAACAACTGATCACTACTACAAAAATTAGCGTAAAAAATTATAAATAAAGCGTACGATTTTTTTTAGCATTCTGTCGCATTTGGCGCGTGAAATGCCGCGGTAAATTCAAATGTTGCCGCGAGTAGACAGACGCCTCCTTCCAAGTACCGGCCCTACCGGGCCTCCCGCCCGGCGTTTGGTCATCAGCACTGTTGGCGCAAAGAGGTCGCGTGTTTGTGTGCTCTCCTTATCACCCACCCACAAATATTATTTAGCAATAAAAAGTGGCGTTTAATAAGTTCATTCTGACATTGAAAGCATTTTGTGGTAAGTCGTTAATTCAGCTACAGTAATGTTACTTTGACAAATTCGTTCAAAGCAATCTGATGCCGGTGATTAGGTAGGTTGGGACGCCGTTGAGAAGAATCTATTTCAATCATATCATTATGATTCAACTACGTTTTGAGTTTACGAATTAATACGTTGTTTACAATTGAGATTTGAGAGTGATATATCTTGATATAAAAGTAACCTGGCAACTGGCAAGTTCTAATTCATTGCTTCATACTGTATCGTGTATTGGATTCAAAAATTCTTTTACTTTATTACTTATATATACCTAGTCAGATGGGGTAAGACAGGACCAAAATCACTAACAAGCATGTAGCACCTAAACCATGAATAATTGAAAAACCTTGAACCTACCAAATGGTATGTTGGTGCAATGCACTCCTATCCCCCAACTCATATTTTTTGAAAACTGAACCCTTTTTTGCACAGAGCAAAAAAAGTGGACTGGTCCCATCTTACCCCACTGGGGTTACGGGGTAAGATGGGACCCCCGGACCGGGTTGGGGTAAGACAGGACCAGCCTCTAACTTCAAGATTTCTAGGTTATTAAGCAAATTGAGGACTTGATATTTAATATTATGCATCTAGAAACATGTTAAATAATGAAATGACAAAGAAATTAATATTATTTTTTAATTAAAAAATGGTCTTTACAGATTATTATAATTTGCTGCAGGCCTTGTGAAGTTGTGTCTGCCACCTATGTATATATATATACTATATAAATATATATTACCGAGTCCTTCAGTAAGTTCATTATCCAAGTCCATTGTAGTTGGTCTAATCTTGGTGCAATCTTTTTTCTTTGATTTTCTGAAGAATGGCTGTTGCCTCTACATCAGGAAACTGAAGAAATTTATTTTTGAAATTTGGGCATACTGGGCCAAACAGCACATATTCAATGCTTATAATTTGTATCTCTTTCTGCCTTTTGTTGTTTTGTGTTGTTGTGCAAACATGATATTCAATATTATCCATCTAGAAACACATTATTTGATTAAACAACCACTTGTTACTGTTTTGTGCTGCAGGAAATCAACTCTAATATCAGTCACATTGGAGTTTTTGACACGAGAAAACTTTGTTAAGCATAGTAATAGTAGGTTGGCTGTGATTCATTGTAGAGCACTGCAAAATGCTGCATGTATATTCCATTAGTGTCATTGTCTGAAAATTCATCAAATTGGTAATAAAACCAATGGAGAATAACTTGAGAGTCAGACGTCATGTGTTTTCTTGCTAACTGCATTTGTGGTGCACTTCTTCAAACATAGCCCATGCCCTCTAACAAAGTTATGATAATAATTATTTTTTATGTTTTACACAATGATTTTTCCCCCCAATCACTCTTGCACTTAGTTCTGCAGCTCACTAATGGGAAGAGACATCCCTATTTTCTCCATCCCCTTGATACAATTTTCAATAGTAAGCTAAATTTCTCTAATTAAAAAAGCTAACGAGTTAGAATGGTTATTTTAAGCAAAAGATAAAAATTTTGACCAAAATACTCCATGTTTACTTACGCACAATAATATATTCATTTGAAAGCTACTTTTGATAAACTATGGGCCTTAGTATGGGGTAAGAGAGGACCATTTGTGGGGTAAGATAGGACCACTTGTGGGGTAAAACAGGATCATGTAGTGGTCCTGTCTTACCCCATGTCCGGTCCTTTTTTACCCCATTTTAGAATAGATGTCAGGCAGTGATGGTAGCAGGTAGGAATGCCTAGAATGTCTCAAAAGTTGCTTATTAGAGGTTACCTGCCTACATCCACAAACCTGGCCAAATTTTTTTTTTGTAATCAGACAAAGCTTATTTCCCAAATAGGGTTAACTATTTTGTGACCCTTCTTTACATAGGTTTTCTTAAAAAATTAACAAAAAATTCATTATTTGCAGAACAGGGTTGAAACAAGCACTGAAATGACTGGCAGTGATTGCTCTAACATATTCTTTCATCAAATTAAATTCAGTGCAGTTAGAATGCACGCCATGGGCCGGTCCTTTCTTACCCCATGAAGGCTGTGATCCTGTCTTACCCCATTTGACTATATTTGCTTTATGGTCATCCCTCGATTGATCAAAGTTGGAATATCCTAATTCCTATATATGCTATATCTTGATTTTAATTTTTCTTATAACAAAAATATCAAACCTGAAAATATCTGTTGCTGCAAGCCTGCAACATCAACATTTCCTGCTTATTGTGATTAGCCTATCATTAGGAAATAGGAAGCAATGGTACCTAAGTATAGTCCTATGACTATATCAGTACATGAAATATATACCTACCAAACTTAAGCAGACAACCATCGCATTGATCCAATAAATTTGACTCAGTCTTACTTGTCACTATTTCAGTAGCTACCTGAGTGTGGTTGTCTCTTGTCTGACAGGTAGGTATACTGCACTTGGCTTTCAGGTAACAGGTTATCAAAAAAATCCATATAATACTAGGCAGTAGTCACACTAGCTAGTCAAGTCAGGTGTCAGAAGTTCAGAACTTCAATTGTAAAGTTTGATCAACAATAATTATTACAGACCTGTTTTGATTATTTGCCAGCATACCTTAATTGCTGCAATGACTAAATTGGCATTGATATTTGACATGTGTGCTGTATTTATGGGCTGGGATGCCCAACAGACTTGAGACCTGTTCAGTTGAATCTGAAACTCTGAAACCTCTTAGTAAGGATGGAATCATATGGCTGAGGAGGTCAGAATGTTGGGGTCACTGGGTGGTGTTTTTAGAATGACAGTTTAGAAAGTCTGTAAAAGTCAAAAACCCAAATTACTATAAATTTAAAAGCCGGAAAAATGCCAATCTAGCTAACCATATATTGATCAAAAACTTTTCAGAGATCAGCTTCATCATCCCTCAAATTAAGGAGCTTCATGTCCTGCAACAAATTTTTATAGTCTCATTGGATTGTGAAGCAACAATTGTGAAAAACACTTCACATAATAGTTCAACATAAAGAGAAGTGAATTTAATATGAGATAAACTTTTTTCTTGTACAATATAAGACACTACTTTACTAGGACACTAAGCAAAGCTGTTTGCCAAATTTTTTAAAGAATTTTTATCAACTAAATAAATCCTGATGCCAAAAAAATGTAGCAAAAAAATATGCATGAGTTGATGAGTAGCCCATGTAAATTTTTAGCTGTGCCTTTCCCAGCTGCCATTGTAGAATCAAAGTCAAATATTACCATTTTCCATAATTTACATTTATTATTTTTATATCTAGCTCTTTCTATATCACTAACCTCAATATGAAAATTTTCTCTTGAGATGCAGCCATTATTCATGCATTGGATTATTTACATTGATGAAACTCATTTTTTCAGGACCCAGTAAAATGCCTGTCTCAGCAGCCCCAGTTCTGAAGTTCAAGAAGCTCTCCTTTCATGCCAAGACTCCTGAGCGAGGCTCACCTCGGGCTGCTGGTTATGATCTCAGCAGGTCAGCTGGTATATTTAATCCACAATTCCTGTCCAACTAAGACCAGTGAATTCTCAAATTTTGCTATTTAAACTCATTTCACCATATATGATGTCTTTTTTTTGGTAGAGGGATCTATTATGAGTGCAGATAAAGCCCAACATTGATATTTTTTTATAAATAAATACTGAACTTAGCTGAGTTAATATACTTGCAGGAACGACTTGATCATGGCTACTTTTAAAAGTTTTGATAATTGCAGTGCATACGATGTGGTTGTGGAGGCAGGAGGGAAGGCTGTCATCAAGACAGACCTGCAGATCGAGCTGCCTGAAGGCTGCTATGGCCGAGTTGCGCCCAGATCTGGTCTTGCTGTTAAGGCTCACATCGACGTTGGAGGTCATTTGCCTTTGCTTCAAGCAGACATTGATATGTTCTTGATACTTGAGAATTTTAGATCCATGATGTCACTGCTTGTTCTGATACAAAATAATAAATGAATAAAAGTTGTTTAGTCCTGCTATGCTCTAGTGGGATTATAGGTTATGCAGTGTTTGAGCCGACCGCTAAAATATGTTAGATGAATGACATTATACTTAACTTTCAGCTGGTGTAATCGATGAAGATTACCGTGGCAACGTAGGTGTGGTGCTCTTCAACCATGGCAAAGCTCCCTTCGCTATTAAGAAGGGAGATCGCGTGGCTCAGCTCATTTGCGAGAGGATTTTCTACCCAGAACTGCAGGAAGTTGAAGCGGTGAGACACATTGCTAGTGGCTTTATGTTCTTTCTAAATTGTTCGAAGGGTAATATGACGAATTTATTGAAATCTTATAAGTAGTTAATAGTATCGTCTATTCGGTTGTCATAGGTTTAACTGCCCTAAATGTCCAGTTACAGTTAATCACAATGTTTCAATTACTTATGAATTAATATTGACCAGAAGAAATTTTTTCATCCAACTTGTCATGTGCAGATTCCAATACTCCCTTCCATCTTGCAACGTTCTTATATTTATATTTTGCATGTAATGAAGGCCGCAATTCATCTGTAAAGTTTATCTTGATGCAAAAAAAATAGTTTGATAATGAATTCACTATTTTACAAAAAAAGCAAAACTCAGTAAGCAGTCTTTTGTCTCACTCTTTTTTGGCCTGTAAAGGGGTTTGGGATATATAACAAGTATCAAGGCTTCGATGAGTGCAAAGTAAGGTTCCATGAAAATTTTACCCATGGTAGGTTAACTTGTTTTTCAATGATTTTCTGACGCTGTTTCAGTTATTTATAGTACACAAACAAAATCAACTGGTGAGAAGACATGCTAATGGCTCCTTAACCTTGTTAGGAGCTGACCTCGACTGATAGAGGAGACGGTGGCTTCGGATCAACTGGGGTGAATTGAAGCTCCTCAATCTGCAGTGCCGCACCCGGCATGAGCCCTACGAGTACATTGTGATAGTCGTTTTAAGTCACCTCGATAATGTGAACACTGAGCAAAATAGCAATGCAGAGAAAAAGAATTTAGATCTGAATTTGGCCCCCTTAGTAAGTTCCTGCTTGTTATACGTTCTATCTCAGTTGACTGTCGATTTCAAACTGTAATCTCAATTTGGTCTGCTACTAAAGTCATGGTCTAGGATATTGAGATACCCTGTTTCAGTTTCCATAAATCTCGTGTATTTCAAACAATTTAATATTTAGAAGCATTAAATATATGTGATGTGTTATTGTTATGATTATTTTTTCTGACACATCCCAAGACAGTAGATAGCGACAGCTCATTCATCTTGAAGGATATTAGTCCACAGAAAGATGTTCAACTTGGCACTCGAATTATCAATAGATCAACATTTTTACGCATATGAATCTATGGCCAAGTTAGATCTATATTTATAAGGACGTCAACTGTTCATTACAGCGAGCATGACTGCAAGCAACAATTAATTATTGTTTTGCCATAAGAACGTTTGATGGTAGCAACTGAACTTAATCAACTAAATTTGCGTTCCTGTTCATGCATCTTGCTATTAAGGCGTATGAATAGGTTGGTAGACTCGAGAATAAGGTTATTGAGCAGAGCGTTGTTCTGCTTGTAGAGGTGTGCTGTGCCGAGCTCCCGTGACAGCACACCGGATCTTGAAAGTCATCTCGCATCTTGAAAAAGCAGATGGATGCTACAATACTGTCTCGCTCCGAGGCGTTGAGACAGCGGAGGTACTAGCTTGAGACCAAGTCCTGATTACTGTACAATGATCAACACTTCCGGCCCGTCACTGCGAAAATGCTGAAATGACTCTCCACCAAGAATAGATGTTCTGGCCATCTCCAGGTCGACTGCTTTTCTTCCTTTTATGTTTAAATATTTTTGTATGGACCGAGAATAACTACCGACAATCGAGTTGTGGATGATGGGGGCGCATGCCGGAGGCCGGCTTTGCCATACTTCACACTTAGTTCATATTCCTTTCCATAGGTAAGAACGCTAGAGTGCATAACGGCCTATGAAGTCAAGTGCTCGAAGCCACAGCGCCGGATGTCCACAGCCACAACGTAAGCTTGCCAAAGGCAAACATGACCATACTGCATCTGGCCTAACCTATACGAGCTGCAACCTTTCTTCACCCAAAACAAACCTGAGCGGACCTAACCTAACCTCATAGGCTGCAAGAAGTTAGAATGGCGATCCAAGTGCGCTGGCTGAGCCAGTCATTGGCTGCAAGAAGGCTGTGAGCCGGGACAGCGTGAATAGGTTAGGCTGGAGTAGGTACAGCCAGAAAGGGGAACTGCCTGTTTATGAGCGCGCATGCTTAAGCAGTGGCTGAAGACCTACGGCGCTATTATCTTTCGGTAGTGTGTTGCTTGCCTGGATTACGGAGTTCAAGCGTAGTCTGCGGCTTCTAGTTCTGAGGCTGAGTAAAGTTAATGCATGGTGAAGCTAGGCGTTGGCTTCAGGGCTTATTTAATAGCAAAATTTGTGGTCTACGGCTGCGTTCCCGGATGATGCCCCAGAGTGTGGCTTAGTGCCACCAGGTGTGTGAGAGCCCATTGGGGCTCTCTGCCCTGGAGTGGGACGCTGTGTCTTGGAGTGAGACTTTCTGCTCTGGCGGGGGACTTTGCCCTGATCTGTGACCATTCTGCCGTAGGGACACCACAGACGAGCCTTCAGGGCTCCCAAAATTCTCAACGTAAAAGCGAAGTTCTGGCAAACAAGCAAAACCGTCCACCCGGGGTTCCACATAATACGTCTTCACATGCTCCCTTGAATCTTCGATAAAAAAAAAGGGGTAATTGAGCAAATAGGTAGGAGGTAAGAGTACGGTTGAAATTTGTTCCTTCTCAATCGTGGCAGCCTTAACATAGCTTGAAGAGACTTCTGGCGTGCATCTACGCTCGTCAGAAGGGGATCTCGCGCTCCCAGTGACATTGTTCCTGAGCGTCCCGCCACAGGACATGCAGCGTCCGACTGCGGCCCTCATTTCTGGGGCAAGTTGTTATTTAAGCGGAATTCTAATGTCGGGTCGTCCGTTCTGGTTTAGTTCAGTAAAACGTAGCACAGGGAAACATAAAAAGTCTTTATTCAGATAGAGTTACACGTTCAACAAGAAACCTTGAGGATAGAGCAGAATGATGGAACGCAACATGCTTCAAACTTCAGAACAGGTGTAACTACAGTACTAGCTCCCGGGTCAATCGTAATTTGCCTAAATTGATATAAATTTTTCGTCTAAGATGAACCAAAGTTACTAAATCTTACTTATATGCAAGGCTAGCGTGTGACGGGCGAAAAAAACATATATAGTTCTCGAAATAGAGTAGGTATATAAAATGTTGGGATTTTACCCTACAACATTGCCTTGCATTTCTGTCCCTCGTAGGCCGAAGCTCAGGAATATACCTACTCTATTGCTTGTTTCAGCTTGAGATCTTGGGATCAGCTCACACGTAATTCAATAATTTATATAGCAAGTACAATAGAAACCCTCTCAGAGGTAGAAATATGAACTCCCACAAATGTAACATTCAATACATTAAACATCTAAACATATATTAAACATCATTAATTAACATCTCTAAAGCAGAACTTAGCATCCACGTTCTGGAAGATCGAACGAAAAGGCTTCGTGATTTCAATTCATTGCCCCTTTAATACCTAACAGGATTGTATCAAGTTTACAAGCTGTTGGTTGTGCTCAAATTATATTAAGGTCATACTGATAGTGGTTGTGTTATTATTATAGTAACTAAATAAATGGCCCGTACTATGTAAAAATGCCATGGTTTGAGACAATTTGCGTCCGATTCTTCTCCAGTAACCTAGTAATAAACTCAGTTTAAATTACAACCAATTAAATACATGCGAGTATAAGGTGTAGGTATGAGTAATGACCAGAAAATGTGAAACTATATATTGCTTTCGTTGCCTCTAGGCACGATTACTTGGTTTTAAATGTAGCATGTCAATTGAAACTTGAAAACTCGTGAACGGTTCGGTGACCTTGTAGTGGAATTACCAAGCAAGAATAAAGAGTCAGCTTCCTTGAATCGGTGTTGTAACTAGTCAGATTTTTACACTAGCAGTAATTTAGCATGAAAGTTCCTTACTGGGAAAATTTAAAGGCACTGCCGTTAGAATTACTATTGGTACTGAGAAACATCACAGTAAAACCGACCTAATTAGCACGATTAACAGGTTATTTGATAATTTATGATTATGGCGGAAAAACAAAAAGAGAAGTACATAAAATTTTTAGTCTAGTACATGCAACAATTTTTTACAGGTCTTGTACCACATGCCCAATATGGTTCGATGTTTAGTGGTTGTAACGCGACCAGACCGGCAGCTCCCACTAACTCGAGTTCTGTCTCTCAATGAACTATCATAGATATTCAAGCGATAATTGGAAAGATAACCCAAAATTTTTCTTCCAAACACTTTTCCTGATAGATTTTTACTGCATCCACATTGACATTCACAATCCCGAACGCAAAATCAATGCAGCACGCCTCTACCACAACAAAACGAGCCCAGTGTATACATGAATCACGAATAAAAAGGACAAGAATCTCTATGAGTTCCATATTGAATTAAACAAACAGGCCTACATCTTTGCACGGCTCACGCACGAGCTTGGAAATTTCTTGGAACTTGGCATGTTGTTTGTCACCCAATAGCTTAAAGAGGACCGTCTCGCACGTTGTCACGTGGCAGCCTATTTTGGACAGCCTCTGCAACAAAAAATTTCAGCTACATAAGTTAATGAAGGAAACAGTCAAAATTTATTTCAGCCAATCAACAACAATCATATCTATAGCTCAATTGAAATAAACTGGTTGACAAAAAGTCCGACCTACTGTGGCAATAAGAGTTATCATTTTTTCTCAATGTTAGGCAGATGAAAAGAACTTAGATAGTATAGATAGATAGAAGATCGTAATGAATTAATATTACATTGATAAGAAACCCTAATCGCTAAAAAAACCTGAATGTGGACACATAAGTACCTGCAGAGCCAGGTTCCTGTCTTGGTTGGTCCGCGATGTGCAGCAGTCTGCAGCGACGTGCACCGAGATGCCTCTAGCTAACAAGTCTATGGCAGTCTGTTCAACGCACACGTGAGTCTGAGGACAAACAAAAGTAATCCGTTACTACCTTTTGTATTTATTTATTAATGAATATATCAGCCTCACCTAGAAACAATAAAGACTGTCTATTCTGGTATACCAAGAATCTTGCCACAACAAGTGTAGAAATATAATTACTATGATGAAAATGGAAGTGTCTCGTTCAAAATCTTGTTGGTGATATAAGTCACTTGTTCAATATCTTGATTGCTTCCGGCCAAGTACCAGAGGATTAGAAGATGGCAACAGTGACTCCAATTTTCAAGAAGGGAGTCGCATGCAACCAGGAAACTATAGACCTGCGAGTCTGACATGTATCATGTGCAAGGTACTCCAGACAATCAAAAAGAAGGAGGCTCATGGAACACTTCGAGACGAATGATCTTATCAGTCATCATCAACACGGCTTTGTCAGTGGAAGATCTTGTGTCACGCAGCTCTTTGTGTCACGAGAAATGCCACGTTCTGAAACTATGGGATGCCATACAAGGTGCAGATTCAGGAGAGTTAAGTCAAAAAGAATCTGGGGGTCTTCGTTGACAGCAGCCTTAATTTCAGGGAGCATTTGGCAAGAGTGATGACAAATGCAAACCAGGTCTTGGGGGTGATGCGGTGCAGTTTCGACTTCCTTGACAAAGATGTTTGTTCAGCTGTACAAGTCTTGTGAGGCCCATAATTGAATACGGACATTCTGCCTGCCAACTCGAATCTATGTGACGACATTGAAGACGTTCAGCGACGTGCCACCAAGCTTCCTTAATCAATCAGGATTTGCCATACTCCCGAGAGGCTAAAAGCGTTGTATCTCCCCTGCCGTGAGCACAGGCATCTGACTTTATAGATACAAGTACGTGCATGAACTGTACAGGGTGTCAAAGCCTAAGTTCCAGTTATCAAGCAACAGGGATACTAGAGGTCACTCTCTTGTGCTTGCTAAGAGCAGATGTCAAGTCAGCTTCACAGCAAGTAATTAACTCGTGTAATAGGTAGTCTTCTAGAGTCAGTTGTCACAGTGCCCTTGGTAGACTGCTTCATGAGCAGGTTTAACCGTGTCTGTAAGAACAGCCTGGCACTGTACAGCCCATCATGTTACAATTAATAAAATATCCTTTACAATTAATAACAGCTTTGTACAGACACTGCAAGCCACGTGTGTGCAGCGTTGGTAATAGTTGTGGACTGATGATGTGAACCATAAAGGACCTTTAACATGGTATTGCCAAAGTCTAAGTTTCAGGTGATGATAGAGTAGGTAGTATAAAGTGAGTAACCTACCTCAATGCCGCAGATAACAACACTAGAGAGCCCATCCTTGCACAGTGTACTGATCATGGCTTCCTCAACTGCTGGGGTAACCATGTTGAACTGTGTCTTCTCAACCTTCAGTGCAATTGGTATAGACTCGAGATCCAGCTCAGCAACAGTGACACCAAGGCCTTTTGGGTACTGCTCTGTCACGACAACAGGAACACTCAGGATACTGCAGCCACTCAGCTGGAGAAAATTAAACAAGTTTGATACAGTTTTTATAACTTAAAATGGAATCAGAGTTAAAAAAATGCACAAATGGCTGGAGAAACATGTGTCAACAGCAGCAAAATTAATAGGATAATTGCTCAGAAGATAGAAACTTAATTATTTTTCCATCTCGCCTTCTAGCCTGGGGTAAGATTGTTTAAAAAAATATTTCATGCATATTATGCATGAAAAGTAATTTATCTAGCAGCCTGAAATATCCAGACTCAGTCACTGATGGCTCAGAGACATGAGTAGACAGACATCTTACATAAAAGTTCCACACTTGGTCTGAAATTATAGAAAAATTTTTAACAACCATTAACAAAAAAAATCAAACTTAAAGTTTTTAGGGAAGACAGATTGCTGAAAAATATTCCTCTCACAAAATGAAAATAGATCAATTTAGTCTTCCCTACATAATTTACAGTCAATGACACAAGTGAAGGTTGCCAGTTGCCACTCTGCAGATACCACCACTGCTGTAACTAAACTACACTTTCATCACTGCTTGCCACTAAAAACTGTATAAATATGATTAGAATAATGATTTGGTTGGATTGTCACATAATATTATAACTAAGAAACTGATTCAATTGAGCTGGAAAGTTTGGGTCTAGTTTGTTCTAGAAATAGATAGGTAGTTTATTTTGAAGGCCAGCAACATAAGTGCTGTGGCAAAGACAATGACACCAGGCAAGACTGGTATATAAGTACTTAGACTTTGGACTTACAACTTAGTTGGTAAGTACATAGTACTTACAACATTGGTGTAGTTAGGCAGAAGCTTTTCTTTTATGCAAGTTTGATTGAGGACCAGAGCATGCTTTTTATTAACAATCTTCTTGAAATGGTGAATGCCCTCAGCGCTATAAAACCAACACAGTGCGAGCTCTCATACAAAGAGCATTCAAGACCTGCACATCCGAGAGTGACTTGAAAACTGAACTCAGATCGTGTAAACAAATTCTAGTGAATAATGGGTTTTCAAATAGAACAGTTGACATTGAAATATCAAATTACCGATCAAGAGAAAACCGAACTAACAATGAAGCAATATCCAATGGAACGCCCACAACGGTCTTCTACCAAAACCAGATGAACAGAGGCTACAAAGTGGATGAACGAGTCCTACAGTCAATCATCCATAATAATGTCAAGAGTACAACAGATAACGAAAATATAAAACTTCTGATCTACATACTTTTATAAATTCTCATGTAATAAAGAAGGTTGTAGACTTCTTCAAAATATGAACTACATTGGTCTAACAAGCACGACCTTAAGCCGCCGACTAACATGCCATCTACAATCTGGAGGACCCAAGAACCACATGCGGGAAGCTCACAATGAGACCATCACCCGAGCGACATTGGAGCTATGCACCAGCATAGTTATGCGGTGCCCCGACCCATCAAGACTGATGATAGCTGAGGCTCTCATTATCAAGAACGAGTCTCCAGCTATCAACCTCCAAACTACAGGATTCGTCCGGATGCTGAAATTATTTTCAGAGTAATTTCAAGTTTAAACATTTTGTTGTATCCGCATTATTCATTTTATTGTATCCACTATACCATTCATATGTACTTCTGTCATTTCCAAATTGAATTTTAAGTCTTGTAAAACCTTCACCAGCTTGATAATGAAAATTGTATTCTCGAAATGTCGCAGACTATTAAAATGTCATTCGGAAACCTGCTTTTCGATCTCCCGATGCCAGCAAGAAATTTGGTTCGACTCATTGAAAAAACGAACAAGAAGATTGTTAATAAAAAGCATGCTCTGGTCTTCAATCAAACTTGCATAAAAGTACTTACAACTTAAATAATTTGAGTTTTAAGTATAGTGGCAACTGGCAAAGCAGAGAGTTTTAGACTCTTCCTCAAGTTCAAATGTTTAATTGTCAGTCTCATAAGTACACGAGCAAAGTATCTTGGATACCTACCAGCATTATCATAAATAAGAATGAGACATTGGTTTGAATCTTGATTAAAATAGTAAATTAGATATGAACTGACTAAGAAAATCTCTGGTTTGCCACTATGATAACTAAATTATCCATAACAAATTTTGCTTACCAATTTTTTTGTATTTGATACAACAGCCTTAAAATTCCATATGGCTGGCCGAAATTTTTCTTGAATGTCACAAACAAAAAGTGCTGTATTTGCAGAATTTAACTGCCCAAGTTGAGTTCTTCTACAATCCATTGCTAATAATCCTTTTTTTCTTATATAGTCTTGTCTTGTTTCTGGCTTAGAGTCTAGAGATGACCAGGGATATGCCACTCCTACACTCAAGCCATTATACATATACACCTGTAATAGAAAATGATATACAATCAATAGATACATGCAGGCACACCAGGACCAGGCTGTAATATGCTGTCAGTCTGTGTATG
Organism: Hyalella azteca; assembly: GCF_000764305.2. NCBI lineage: Eukaryota > Metazoa > Arthropoda > Malacostraca > Amphipoda > Hyalellidae > Hyalella > Hyalella azteca. The sequence goes on along the minus strand of NW_025943300.1, from coordinate 85,703 downwards.
ATTGCAATTAACCTTACAGTTACATCACTAATGACTACTACAACAAATAAACATGAATGTCTACCATCAATACCACGTATGTAAGTTGCCACTTTCAGAAAACCCACTAGAATATTTTAAACATCAAAACACCAAGAAGCTAAAATTAAATGTAACACTTGTGCAGGCCTGACTTATGTTTGAACTTATGAGAAAAATGTCACTAAAATTTTCTTTTATAGCTTGATCGTATAATAACATGGAAGTTCTTGAGAGTCATCGGGACTAGGAAATGCTCACATAGTACCTACTTTTTAGGTCGACAACAATTTTGGCAAAGGCCAAAGGGTACACTAAAGTCGCCATAGTCTGGTGAGGTTACTACAGTCTTTGCATGCATAGCGCCTACATGAGGTACTGTAGTAGAGAAAGCCTCAAATTCACAAGCAAGTCGTAACCAACCCTCCAACCTTGGTCTTTGTTTAACAAATCAATAAAAATGTTTTAAAATATTGCTTTCATATGAAAATAAACATAAACCCAAGGAATATATCTTTCTACTAACTACTATATTTCAGTGGATTTGCACCTAGATAAAATTTTGTGATTAGTAGAAGCTGTCTTTTTCACCACATTGATGTTAAGGGCTGTTCAATGTTCACTCCATTCATTTCATTCTACTTTATTGAAAAAATAATCTTTATGGGATGAACATTCAGTATGAAAAATTAGTCTGTTACCATGTACCTGGAGTAGTACACTGGTCAGAAATTCAAGCAGAATTCAATCTGAGTGCAAATTTCTTTGTATGCATAGTGAACAATTTTTTTAATCCTAAAAAATTTAATTCCCAACCCCGCCTGTAGATTGGGGGTTGATATTATGGCCAAAAGAAAGAGCACATTGCCCACAAATAAGTGATCTCGAGTCTTGACCACTGAAACGCTGTTGTAGAGTGTGCTGCCCAACACTAATATTAATAGCAAGTAACTACACCCATAAAACTACATCACAGACTTGCAAGAAATAAAGAGAAAGACCTTAATGCATTACCTATGTCAACTTCATCAACTCAACATCATTCCCATTTGATGGCGGCCTTAGGTACACAGAAGTTCCATGTTCTCAGCAATGTCCCAAAGGTACCGTATTACAAAGCTCCCAGTATCATGCACAACTGTCACATACAAGACTGTGCCATTTTTGTTGGCGTCTTCTTCCCACCTGTGAGGTTAGTTAGGCATACAAGATTGGTTAGTGGTACATGCGCAAATGGTCTCTTGCAAGAGTGTTTAATAAGTCTTGCTTGAGCAGCCTCTTTCATCAGTGGTAAATGGGTCTCGCTTAAATGGCCCCTTTTAAGAGTGGTTAATAGGTCTCATAAAAATGTCCTCTTTCAGCAGTGGGTAACAGGTCTCATGCAAATGGCCTGTTTCAGGAGTGGTTAATGGGTCTTGTGCAAATGGCTTCTTTCAAGAGCAGTTAGTGAGTGCTGCGAATGGTCTCTCTCATGACTAGTTTGTTTGCAAGGTTTGTTGGCACGTACAAATGGCCTATTGCAAGCTTTTCTTCTTCTTTTGCTGTTCATTGATGCATTCTTTCTTTCTTAAAAGGGGTTCATCCCTCATAAATGCAGTTCATAAAGGGGTTCATATAAACTGCATGAATTAGCAGCATTATAGGATAATCAATTTGTCTTCGAATTTGGTTTTAGACATTTTGGTATTCACCCTCGTTTCCACTTCTAGACATTCAACGCGTTCAAGAACAGACTAGATAAAGCTATGGAAAAATATATGTTCAGATTTGAAATGCCTAGCTCCTTATCGAACCCAGTGGAAGTCTAGTACTACTTCAAACTATCGCCAGTCATGAAAAAATCCGATCAAATGATACGAGTTTAGATCTATGAACAAGGCACGAAAAGGAAAAGAATCGGCGACAGGCCACATCAGGCCTACATTTCAGCGCCGACATCATTATGTTATGTTATGACTTCTTCAATTGTACTGTAAATATTAACTGCATCAATTAGCAGCATTATAAGATAATTAATTTGTCATTGAATTTGGTTTTAGACATTTTGGTATTCACCCTCATTTCCACTTCTTGACATGACTTCTTCAATTGAACTGTAAATATAAACTGCATCAATTAGCAGCATTATAAGATAATTAATTTGTCTTCGAATTTGGTTTTAGACATTTTGGTATTCACCCTCGTTTCCACTTCTTGACATGACTTCTTCAATATACAAGGGTAAGGTGGCCCAGTGGTTACAGTTCAGAATACCGTGACTGAAGCAGTAAGGAGCGTGATAGATCCCAACTTCCTGCTAGTCTGGTCAGAGCAATCAGCAGGCCAGGCACTTAAGCACGCAAAATTCAAGCTCCAAGTTGCATGTTTGAAACCGCAATAAGCTGTGAAAATTCTGCAATGTTAAGAATTGATGATGGTAGAACGTTATAATGAATGCTGAAACTGCTACATACTGTATTACTATATCAACCATCACAGACACCAATATAGCCCCAGCCATTGATGCTGAAATAGGTCATGGTAAAATATTGTAATATTTTTATGATGTACATATTTGTACATATTTGATTTTATTCCAGTCATGAAAGGAGAAGGAACATCAATGAAAGAATAAGACCATATGTGTAGCAAGGAAATAAATGATTAACGTAAAACTAATGAACAGAATTTATTTTCTCATTGTGATGCCACTTTTTGTTGAGAATGGAAATTCTTCACTCACCAAGGCAAGACAACTTTCTGCAAGGACTTGTTGAGGTCCACCATGTCATGGGGCCATTCACTAAAGTTATGATGAACATCTTGCAGTTATTGAAAAGAATTCATCTAATTTTCATTTGCTGAAAAAATTGCTTGGCCCCGATCAAAGCATTTGGCTCTCCAACATTTGACCAACTCAGGGTCTCTGGAACAAAACTTCAACCACCAAGGTCCTGCAAGGTCCTCACTCCCCAAAAACATCTCTTGGACCTGCAGTCAGTACATCAAGCATACATTAAGATTTGGGCCACGGTCATAAAAAACTATTTGCCAGATACTCAATGTACTAACATAACAACAGCTCATGCTCTTCTAAAAGCGCAATTGTTTTGCCTGGTACTACACAGCCTTCCTTGACTCTCAATGCAATGCAGCCCAAGGCCAAGTCTCCAAGAGTCTTGCATGGCACACGCATGAGCATGCAGAGTTGCAGGCAGCGCATAAAGTGTGAAGATTGCAGGCTGCAAGAACATCTTCCATGTCCTAATGCCTCCAAAATCGCAGTTATATTCCTTTCATTGGAGTCTTCTTGAATGATACAAAATAATTGTATTGACAAGCCGGTACTTGAACAAATGAGTGCACTGTATTGAATATTGATTAGGTACTCAAAACAATTTATACAAAGACATATTATACGATGTGGGTACAACCCAGTGTGGAATTCCTGAGGGGTAATATATTAACTGGTAAACATAGCAAATCAGAAAGCAGGACCCAAAAATCTGGAACGTCCAGCACACTTCCACTTTCAGTCCATCATCATCACTGATGAGTTTCTGCAAGATGCCACAGCTGTTTCATTGAAAAACAGCGCTTGCATCATCACAGTAACAAGAATCCAATCAACGCTTGAACGCGTCCAACGTAACAGTCACAAGAATCCAATCAATGCTTGAACATGTCCAACGTACTGTCACAGGGATCCAATCATCGCTAGAACATGTGCAACGTCACAGCCACTGGAATCCAATCAGCGATAGAAAGCTAGAAGGGACCGCCTCAAATGCACACAATGTTAACGCACTGATGCTAACTTGATGCGTAATGCTACAATTCTTATTTCAAGAGCGTAATACAATAGTGTAGTTATGTCATTATTGATGGAAATTGCAAAGAATAACATCTTCACTATGTACACTCACTCACAAATACATGAAGAACTGCCTATGATTCAATCCACAAATACAAAACTGACCACCAATGCAATCAGCTGAGACATACAATCTCCTTTCATTGCGATCAGCCAAAGGAAAAATGTAAACAAAGAAGGTAGCAGGAATACCAACCACACCGGCAACCAATTTGAAACCGACATCAATATAGTCATGTGAAAAAATGACAGATACAAATTCTTCTATATTAAAAATTTATCAGTAACTGACATTCAACAGAAATCAGAATGGTTTAATAACCTTCGTAAATATTATAAATGCATGCAGAATCAATCGTGTGCAACAGTGGCGGGAATCTAATAATGGTTAGTGGTTAGTTCTCATTACGCAATTGGTGAGGTAACTACAGAACATTACTGCAGATAAAGCTCCTGAACTTTGAGACGATAATTGAGTGAAAACTTTACGTGATATATTGTGAGCCTTCTAAAGTTTTAATAATGAAGAAATCACAAGGTTCACAGAATCTAAAGGTTTGAATGCTAAATTTTTGTCTTTTGAGTACTCTATTGACTATCGAGTCTATTCTAGTCAGTCAACTGTGTAGTGTCATGTTGTTTGTTGTGCATTGCCTTTTCTTCGAGAAGTTTCTCCAACTGCCAATGAGTTTCTCCTCAATTTGAAAGCTGAGGTAACAAATAGGTACCATAAATGTTTTTTTTATATTTAATTTGAAACTATTATGTTGGGAGTAAATAGTATTTTCTTCTGCAGATCCATCCCTCTTGCTCATCTGTGAGTGACGCCAGACCCGTGCAATTAACAATCTTGCATGGGACCTTCTCTGTGTTGCCTGACTTGACGTTCATACCATCATCGCTACTGTAACCGAAGCCAATTTCTGACGGCCTGCAAACCTGTTTCTAGTTGCCTGGAAAATTTTTTGTTAAGGCAGAATGCTTTTTTTATGTGAACCACGAATTTTAGAATTCCAGCCTGGTACAATCCTTTAAAGTTTATTTATGTGCTTGAAATTGCATTCATTTGTTTTAATCCCTTCATTTCAAGAGATCTAATGTGGTAGTTTACCTTAATAAGATTATTTGTAAGAAAGTCAACTCGTGTCATGCTTGTTAAAACAAGCTCAAACTTCCAGTTCTATGCACTGATGCAGCGCTATACGCATAGTGGCAAAGTAGAGAGTTTTTAGACTCTGCCTCAAGTTCATTTTTGAGTCTTATACTAAGTAGACAAGTAAAGTAGTATCCTGAATACAACCTGGCACCAACATTATCATACATAAGAAATTGGTTTAAATCTTAAGTAAATAAGGAAATTAAAAATGAACTGATTCTAAAAATATCTCTGGTTTGTCATCAAGCAAATTAAACAAATCCTATAACCTATACAATAAGTTTGCATAACTCTGACAATGCACAAGTCATGCTGCTCATGCATGACTTTTTAAGTCATTTTACAAGGTTTTCTGTTTTTAAAAATAAATTGCTAATAATGTGGGAAAGAACATGAATGGGAAATGATTCTCAAATTATTGTAGGCAATACTCAGACTCGGACACAATTATTGCATTGTCCTGCCTCATGAACATGAAGCAAATGTCCTACACAATTTAACACAAACCTCACCATTTATCCCAAATTCCCAAATATGTATAATAATGTATGCACTTTGCCTCTGGTTGCCAGGTTTAGCTATTTAGGATAAATTGATGACAATATTATAATCATATAATGTCTCTAAAATTCAGTATGAGCATTGAGCAAACAGCAATATGAATCTTTTTTTTACTACATTTCAGCTTGGAATGATCTCGGGCTCTTACAGAAAATATTTTTGTGGCAATAAACTATTTATTGATTGATTGATGCCGGTTTGAAGGTGAAGAAGAAGTCATGCGTCGACCGCTCGTAACACCTAGACTCAGCAATGATTATTTAAAACATATCTTCATCTTTCATTTTAAATTTCTTTCCTCTTTCCATTGGTGCATGCTCTCCACATTGTCATTGGTTTCTCATGATGTGTAGCGATGAGAGTGAAATTGTCATTAGGTCCAGGATTCTTCATAGGCTAACGCAGCAGTTGCTCGCACTATGAAGTGCTGAACTCTTCTGGGGTAATTGCCTCCACCGAGAAGCACACGCACAGAAATGTGAGGGACTCCCAGGGCATTGATGCTTGACGCCATCACCTGTCTCTCATGATCATATAGGGCACATATCAGGAGGAAGTGTTCAATTGTTTCTTCTACCCCACACTGCAGGCACATGGGAGTGTCAGCCATCCCAAAACAATGGAGGTAAGAACGAACCCCAACATGTCCCAGACAAAGGCGTGTTAAGACTACTGAAATACGGCAAGGGTGACTAGCAATCCATGGAACTGGAGACAACCTTGAGCGAATGGAAGCAAGATGATAGCCTCGTCCATCTGTAGCCACTGCAGAGACCCAATCCAACTCCCAAAAACTAAGGAAGCATGACCAAAGCATAGCAAGGGCATCCGAGCAAGGTAGAGGGAATAAGGCAGAGTGATGCAGATGATGCCCCAGTTTGGCAGCAGCATCAGCACGTTCATTACCAACAATGCCTGTGTGGGCCTTGACCCACTGCAAATGTACAGACTTTGAATCATTCAGCCGTAATAGCAGCTCACGGATGCCATGGACAAGATTACAACAAGTGCCAGTGGGTGATTGTAATAGCCGCAAAGCTACAAGAGAGTCAGAACAGATGACCCATTCAGGGAAAGAGTCAATTTCAATGAGCCTCAGGGCCTGCAAAATTGCAATCAGTTCAGCAGACAACACACTGTGAGCCGGATTCAACCTCCAAGCCGCAGCCTGTTTCCTGGACGGAACATAGAGTCCACATGAAGTAGATGGGCCATCAAGAAATTTTGAGCCATCACAATAAATTGCTCTGTGATTAGGATATTTTGCATCCAGATGAGCAGTAAAGAGGCAAGGTGTAGCAACCTCAGAACTTGATTGGAAATCAAGGCAAATGAGAGAAGACAGACAGCGCCAAGGCGGAACTGGATCGAACACAGGAGTGGGATAACCACGACAAAAAGGAAGGCCCAGATCATGTAATATCTGTGAGCCACATTGAAGAGCTGAAGGTGCGTCACCAAGCACAACTACGGAGGTTCTATCTCCGTTTGGGCGATATTTAAGGCGAATATACATACTGGCAGTAAGATAGCTGCGTCTCAAACTCAGAGGAGGAACATGAGCCTCCACATGAAGGGACATTAGGGGTGTGGTCCGTCGAGCTCCAAGTATAAGCCGCAGGCAGGCATTCTGCAGGATCTCAAGCCGCTTTAGTTGCGAAGAAGAAGCTGTTCCATAAAGTACACTTCCGTAATCTATCTTGGCTCTTATAAATGCACAGTAAAATAAGCGCAAGAAACGGGAACTTGCACCCCAGTTAGGGGAAGCCATATGCTTGAGCAAATCCATACGCCGCATCACATCAACCCGCAGGTGAGTGAGATGAGGGACCCATTTGAGGCGTGGGGCATCGAGCATCATTCCAAGCAGTTTATGCTGGCGTCGGTNGGAGGCGAATCATTAGTGGCAATAGTTTGATGAGAAGCTGTGTGAAGTCTAAGGCAATTGGTGTTGTATGAGTGGATGAGGTAGAGGTGGGGAGAGTTGTAGGCTGTGATTGTGAGGTTGGTGAAAGAGGAGTACACTGTGCAGGTAGAGTTTCTGGTTGGGAATTTGGGAGAATGGGTAGGTTAGAAAGTGGTGTGGCTGCATACAGTGGGGTGTGTTGTGTGCGTTGTCCTTGTGTGAGCCAGGTTGAGGTTTGAGTGCTACTTGCGTGAGGTTGGGAAGCTATAGCTGGCCAAGCAGCGGTAGTTGGAGGAGGCGGAGAGGAGGCACGATCGTTCATCATTAGTTGGGAGAGGCTTGGAAATGCTTGCTCAGAGTGTATGAGAGGCGCTGGTTGTGGTTGCTTCTTATAACTTGTTGGTGTGCTGGTCCGGTGGAGTGTGCTGTTGGGCAAGCTTCTGTAGTGTTAGCAAGGCTGCCAGTATTGTTGGACTCTGTTCTTGCTTTAGCTCATGCCTCAGGGAAGCTGAGTCCCTCATCGGTTGTGGTTTGGCACGCTCGGAGCTCGGACTCATAATATGGGCACTGATGTGAGGTTGCAGGATGTGGCCCTTTACAGTTTATGCATTTGGGTGCAAGATGGGCGTTTGGACAGGCTTCTTGGGAGTGACACTTTGGCTGCAGTGGGCACAGTTAGTTAGTTTAGTGGCCAAAGGTTTACTAGCGCTTCAGCTATTTAGCTATCTCGCACCGAAAGTCAAGATGAACATCACCATGGAGGTGGAAGGTCTCAATTTTTTATCACCCACAAGGGGCGGAAGGTCTCAATTGTCCAGCCCGCTGAAGCTGGCTTGAAAGAAGCAGCGTTAGCATCTCAAAGAGACGAAGTGACAAGGAGGGACAGGTGAAAAGCAACAGAAACAAAGACACTCGAACAAGAGGCCGCTTACACGGGACGTCGGCCGCCCGCACGAGAGAGACAGAGAAGGGAATGTAAGGAATCCTACCTACAAAATAACTTAGCCCCACAATTTAGACCTACAGTCAGACACCGAGAGCTCAGCGGTGGGGCGCTCATGAACAATCCCCCTAGGAATGCAAAATCCCATAGGACTTCTGATGAGCACAGACACACGTCTGAAGTCCCCCCTGAGGGGGCAGTGGGCACAGATGGGGCTCTGGCGTAAGCACCTAACGGTGACCTAAGTTTGGAGTGGCCATAGCGGAGGCACTGCCCACAACGAAGTGGGCTTGGGTAGTACTTGTCTACTGTGTATGAGCAGTAGCCAACTCGTATTTCATTTGGGGGTGAGGGGCTGAGGAAGGTAAGGACATATAAAGGGACGGAGGATTTTTTGGGGTCACTTAGAAGCTTGCGGATCCCAACTACTTTATCTTCTTCGAGAATGGTCAGTAGAAAGTCTAAGGATTCATCTTGAAGTTCTGGTGCAAATATTTTTCCGTAGGAGAACTGGGTTGACCAAGCAATTGTTCTGGTCACTGGGTGTGATTCTTCACCAATCTTCAGGATTTTGGCATCCAGCAAAATGTGTACCTGTTCTAATGTCTTGGTGGTTATTAGCAGGGCACCTGAGCGCATGGTGGCAATCCATAGGTTATTCAAAAGAACCTGTTCTTATGTCATTTTGAACCGATCAACGCTTTTTTACGGACCGATCGTAAAACACACCTTCTGTGACCTTCACCGGCAAAAGCTTTTGCACTTCTGAAGAAAGTCAGCTGACAGCTACACTGGCCGTGGGGTCTGAGCCGGACCGGTCGATGCTCTTGCAAACGCATAAGTACTCACAATAATTCCCTGCCACCATGCCTGAGCGCTGATGTTCCACACTCAGGACTGGCCCACACAGTGCGTCCTTAGCTTTGGCTATTCTGAATGGGTTCAGACAAGATAGTTTAGTCTGGGTGTCTGAGCTGGTGAGAATAACTTGGCGGGTGCTTTGTGGCAGGTTGTGTGCATTTTCCGCTGAGTTGAGGTCTATCCTTGTGCTTGAGGCTTCTGTAGTCTTTTTGAGTGGTTCATTGGTGGTGCTCATGCTATCTTTGGATGCTTCATTGAGTAGGGCTTGGTGAGAGTTTGAGCGGCCCAGAGCGGGAGGCAGGAGAATGAGGAAGGAAGGCTTTCACACGAGTCAGACAGCACCCCACTAATAATTGAAGAGGCATCTTCATGGGCAAGGTCGACCTTGGAAGCTGTTAGCTTTTGCTCCTTGGCTGGAGCATTTTTCTTGGGCTTGGAGGCATTATTAGGTTAGGCAAAAGGCTGCGCTTCTTGGTAGAAGAAGGGGCAGGCTGAAGCTGTTTGGCTGAGCGGCGGTAAGGCTTAGACTTATGGTGCAAAGTCTGGCTTGGCGTTTCTAGTTTATACCATTTCCAAAGGGTTAGCCCGGGCCGTGGGCGCCGTATTGCGCCCTCGGCTTGGCCCCATGGTATGATTTATTGTGGTTCAAAAGGGCTGAAAGTACCTCGTATACTCTAGAATAATGTAAATGGGTATGTCACTGGAGTGACTGGACACAACACTTATATGGTGGCTGGTGCTTCGAGCGAAGGAGCGTTTTAGTCACAACCACACTGTATCACAGTTCGAACGAGACTGGGATAAGGAAACAGAGAGGTTTGCAGGAACGTCCTCTTTCGACAACGGTTCAAGCTTCTCTCAACCATCGGCAATAAACTATAAAGCATTGCCTGAAAGGCTGAAATGGAAACACGAGAAAAAACAACAGAAGAAAAATTCATTTTGCTTGCAGAATTTGTCATATTGATCTGTAATATCAACACTATTCATCATCATCCATTTTAAGAAATATTTCCTTTTTCATGTTGGGTGGCAACTTTAGTGGCACTGACGAGTGACGGTAGCAAGTCAAGGATACCCAGCTTAAATACAAGCAAATTAAATTAGATGGCATGGTTAGAACTTGCCAACATTCTTATTCTGATTTTCGCAAATTTTCTATTGCCCATTTGCCGCCACTGCAATTCGCATCGACACTTCTTGCCCGCGCCCCAGCTCAGGACCCCAGCGGCCCGGCATTTGGCCTGGGCTAAGCCGCTAACGCTAATCGACAATCGTGTCGCATAGTGGCAAAGCAGAGAGTTTTTTAGACTCTGTCTCGAGTTCATTTTTGAGTCCTATGAGTAGACCGGAAAAGTATCATGGATACCAGCATTATCATACTTAAGAAATTGGTTAAAATCTTGAGTAAATGAGGAAATTGAAAATGAACTGATTCTTAAAAATCTCTGATTTGTCACTATAATCGACAGAAATCGCTACTCGCACGCTAGCCAAATTCCAAGTTGCCATGATCTTTCTAAATTCGGCGTAGGCTGATTTGTTTGTTGGAAATGACCTCAGCTAGTTGCTAGTATACATATTCTAGTTAGAATTTTTGACTAGGTTTTAAGAATTTAGTGGCAGCGCATTTAATTTATACTCCAATCTAAGAAGTAAAAGGGTTGCCCGGTTGAGATTCGTCATGGTTATTATTGTTTATTGAGGATGTAGGGTTGTCCCCTGTCCCTTCTCCCTTGCGTCATGGTTGAAACTACGTAGTTCAACCATGGAGATTCGTAGACTGACTCCGGGGAGAAATTGGTCCTCAGTTTAACACAATTTACTCTTCGTAAAATTTTGTAAATTACTTATAACGTAAGTTCGTGCTCAGAGAACCAAATATTTTGGGTCTCTTTAGTTTAGCGAGATCACAAGTCGTCTTCTTCAAGGTGAACCCGATGGCTCGTGGCCGTCAGAGAGCAAAGGGCCTCGGCCCTCGCAGACTTGCACAATCTACCGCACGATAAGTTTGTAACTACTTTTATGTACCAGTCCGAAACGTGCATATCATTTTATAAATTGAAAATTAATTATCAAAAATACTGTTAGAATGGAAATAAAATTTATCTGAAGGATATATTTTTAAGGAAACTTACGAGTTTTGAAATATATTCGTGACATAATATTAAATTTCCATCTAAGGCTTCATGCGGCCACTTACTTCTCACTGATAACATCTTATGATTTGGGCGACAGGGCCAACTATCGCATCCATAATAGTCATCGAAATTATTATGTTCCAGATAGTAAACCTTTGTTCGTTAATGCAAGTCCACTAGAAAAGGCTCTTGCTAGCGCATGCATATTTCTGTATCAATGGGGATTGCCAGTAAAAATAGAATAGAATTGAAAGTCATTGAAGAGAACGAAAATGATAATACATGAAACATTTGTACACGTATAATTCACGAACAGATTGATGAAAGTAAAATATTTTGGCACGCATTGAGAAATAAGCTGATGCTTAGTGAGTATAACGTATAGAAATTATACCAAAAAGTTCGTAACTCATTAACTGCACGATTCGCCAATAACCTTTAACATGGGAACAACATATCATTATTAACAAAAAAATTGGGCAGCATGTAAACGCCACAAGCGGAATAATTTACACATGTGATGCGAACTCACATGTCAAAGAAACTACACAAGTAGTTACGGTGTCGCAACAATACGTAGCAGACTCAAAACACTTAATTTACAAAACTACCGTAATCAAAAGTATGAAATTATAAAAAAAAGAAACGTCTTTCAAACAGAGATTTGTGATCAAATGATGTTATAGGCATACTGTATAGAAAGTGGCAAATAAGAACTGAACACACATACGAGTCCGGAGAAATGCAACTGAACTTCTATGCGTGCAGAACATGTGAACACATATAATACAAGAACATACAACGCAAATGTGTTCAGCAACCGTGATAACGTCAGGACTCGAGAACTTTACCTCAAGCGCATCATCAATAATCAATTAAAAATAAAATCTTACAACGATTCCACTGGATCAAATAATGTCGCTACTTTTCGAACTTCATTACATTTAACATAAATGCAAATAATCATAGATATGTGAACTTACTTCCAATACAGAACTGACTCTTCATAAAACGCATATAATTTATTAAGTACATACAGTAAGATACAACGCAAGCATATTTTCTGTTGCTAGTGCCAAAAGCGGAATGAAGTGCCAACCGAATAGACTGCTTGAAAGTACAATGAAGCTAGAATTATTCTGAGGTTAATTGCATTACTAAATTTTACAATGGAAAAAATGAGTACGCAAATAATACCAGGCTCCAAGAATTTTGAAGCAAAAAGAGTACTCTGAAAATTCACTAGAACTTCACTGAAAACGCTTTGGAGGCCAGCTCCATCATCAATCACAAAATTGTCAATAATACAAATACGATCAGCAATAAAAACCTAAATATTTACTTTAGAGATTGAAACCTTTCGTGTTGTAGATTTCTACTGTCAATTGTACTTATATTCTACACAATTTTTGAAACTGATGATGGAGCTAGTCTTCAAAACGTTACAGTACAGATATAATGAATTTGCTTATCGCTTGATTTGCTTTTAAATTCTGGCTGAACTTTTGATTTAAGTAGACTAATGCTATAAGTACTTATAACCGGCTCTAGCATCATACGTACATTTCGATGGAAAAAGAAAAATTTTCTTTCCCAATGGAGAAAATATAATTTTGGGGAATATGATGTATGTGATCAATTTTTACCGCTCAAATGGCACGACATAGCAGACGGTTGAACAGACGTAACAAAATACTTGCTTATGAGTATTAAATAATTTACAGGAGTGATAGAATGAGTTACTCGCAAGTGGTAAAAAAACTAAAATTATGAAGAAGCTGAGAAAGAACAGAGACCAGTGATGAGGAATGGCATATTTTGTTGCTGACAACAGACATACAAGTGATATAAATAGAGCAGAAGACGAAGCAATATCAAGTGTTCAAGAGCTGGGAATTCACGTCTAATCAATCAACTTCAATATTGAGTAGTGAAGCAAAGATGCGTCGTCGAGTTTTCACAAGTAACCATAAATAAATGCATTTGTTGAGTGAATATTTGAGCACATGCACATTAAAGAAATAAATCTAGTAACATCATAAGATTGAGCACAGTGCCGGCTGCGTTCCCAGGAGTGCTTCACACGTTCCCAGGAGTACTTCTCGCGTTCCCAGGAGTACTTCCCGCGTTCCCAGGAGTACTTCCCGCGTTCCCAGGAGTACTTCCCGCGTTCCCAGGAGTACTTAAAAATGAAATATTTGCCTTGAAAAACACTCGGCTAAATGATAGTAAAATATTCTGGACATGAGTTGAACTTCATAACCATCGAATATGACAATCTTTTTATATTAAAAAATCCACAATTTGAGCCGAACGGAATTCTAACGGGCGTTGACATCCCATTGCACTACAAATATCAGCAGATAACAATCGAAAAATAGTAACATTGGAAAGCAACATTGGAGCCTGGCAAGATCTTATAAAATATCAACATTTTTAGTGCAGAAATTTTCCAACAACAGTCAACAAAGGACTTGGCATTGGAAAATTCAAGTGACCAATAACAAATAAGTTGAGTAACGATGTTTGTGAACGAAAGTAACACAAGAAATTTGAAACATGAATGAAATGCCTTTAATAGGGCATTAAAAAATCACATCTTACAAGAACATTAAATATTTCAAGGACAAGTCGAACGAGGAAAACTATAATTTTTACAATAACTCCATTGAGCACACGAGGTGACAGCGTTCGTCCGGCCGGCGCAGCAACATACTTACTTTGTGCAGGGAAAACTCCACAAAATTTGTTCTAATAACACATATTCCATGGCTCAGCTACATATAAGTACGGAAATTAATAGATATCCGGCGCCGGCACAAGTGATTTCATGACTTTAAATAAAAAATTTATATCGAGATAAAAAAATACTTCTAAGTACCTACAAATTTACAAACAGACGAATGGGAAGAAAAACGTTTTAATCCATCTTATTAATTACAGTATCACGTTAGAAATATTGCAATCACATTATTTCCACATAACAAGTTAATTTTTCGTAGATAAAACATGATAAGCAGCTTCATGATTCATGAATACATTTCAATAGAACAGCAGGTTTTCATTGTCCTGCCAATAAATTACAAGTCAGAAGATCGTGGCACTATAAAATAAATACGATATAAACAATCAGTAAAATTGACAACAACGCGACACAGGCAAGAATTTTAATCCTTCAGTATGAACAGCAACTGTAAATGCACAAACCAAGAGGCCCGATTGTTATGGGAATCCGTCAATTTCAAAATACGTCTGGATCATTGAAATCTCATATAATAAAAATATTTAATGATAGAAAAATATGCTATGCAACTGACACCACTCTGCTGAGACTGAGGAGGCTGCAGCGGAGAAACATGCACATTAAATTAGCAGAGCCGACACTGTTTTGCACTAGCAAGACACGCAGTCAAGTGAACCAACATTCACTGTACAAAAAAGACCATAACAAAGAAGTAGATATTACCATTATTCTAGAACTATGAAGTAACTTAGCGCGAAAATAATATCTGTATTTATTTTAAAAGGAGCGTAGATAATATGGAATAAATAGCAGAAATATGTACTCGAGGTCACATCAAATCAGAAGTCTGGAGATCTTCGTATTAGGGAGGACGATAATATCGTACAACTTTAGAAACATGTTAACTACATAATCATAATAAGTAGGTAAATTTAGGGTGATCATTCTAAGAAATTTCAGTCATCCATCTGGTTTGCATTGATTTTATATTTTCTGTTAATAGATTTGCTAGCACCAATTTTAGAATCAAATGAAATTAAAATGGTAATTTGATTTCGGAATAGAAATTATCGAGAGAAACGTCATACATTCCGTTGCTCAATAAAGTCAAATCATACATGCAAATCTTCGTTCCAAATGAAGCGAGTCATTCACGAAAAATAGTAGTCCAAATAAATACAGTAAATTCAACAAATAAATGATTTTTAACTTATTCACCATTCACTTCATACGATGAATGCTCAAACCACGAGTATTACATATGTGAGAAATATTAACGGATAGAGCAACTGCTACGAGAACAAAAATCTCAACTATGCTTATTGGAAAAGAAGAGAATCTGCGAGTTGAGCCATTGGATTGTACAGCAGCATTTACTTGACTTAAAATTCACCAAGTGAGTCACAGGAGAACCACTTCATTAAAAGCCATCCGTCCAACCAACACATTGAGGTCAAATAACTCAAGCATCTTTAGAATACAACAAAAACTGTACGATTTATAATCACTGTTTATCTCCACAAGTTTGATTGAGGGAATAGAGCGGGTGTATGAGCACTGACACAGAACAACAAATAAAGCTCTGGAAACGTATTTTAACTGTTTTGTTTTTGTCATACTGAGGCGAAGTTTACTATTCAGGGAACTAAAGCTGTGAGTTCCAAGACTGCACACACTAAACTATGCATCACTCAGCCTGTGGCGTGCTGTGGGTATGGCAAAGAAGTGATTTCAGGTACATATGGTATCTTGAACAGCAGTTCCGTGGAGTTCGAACAAAATGTAAACCTTGCTTGTTCCTTCAAAGCGGGAAAAATTTCGGAACTTCCAAATCGAGGAACGTTCAAATCGAATCATCACACTTTTTTTAAGTGTATGATTCGTCTTCATTTTCACTTCAATGCAAGAGACAATATTTATTCACATAATAAGTATCGTTCGTGGACTTCCTGAAAAATCTAATATCAGGAAATTGAAAAAAAAACAATTATTAACATTATTTCCGTCCCTACGTTTAGGCAATAAAGAAAACAGTATAGATAAATAGGTTCCTATAGTAGATGAAGTACAACTATCATATTGAAAAACGTTGCACGTTGCCATTTAATCTGTTGTCCAACGTTTCTTGACGATGAGTAACGTTAGCAGCGAGTTGAAATTTGTTGTCAGATAACACGAATGTGTCTGCATGCCATTTGTCTTGGGTCGTGAGAGGCGTGTGTTGCGCTGTCCTGGCGTCTTCATTCACACATGATCCGTCACTGCTGCTTTGAGAAGAACACACGAGCGAATTCAAGGGAGACGTACCGAATTTCAAATTCTCTCTTAATGGAGTTTGGGAACCGGGAAGTTTGAGGTCGGACGTGACCTGCTGGAACGTCGTTCGGCAGCTCTGATCAACACCTGTGGCATACAGAACGGACCCGTCATTGGAGGCAGCTCCTTGAATAGAAGTTGGTCGAGAAAGATGCTTATTAGCTTCGTCGCTGCTAACTTCCATAGCTTCCGATCCGTTTTCACCAGGAGCGTTTACCATAGGATCTAAATCCATGTCATCTGCCAAGATTGTAGTCAGATCACTGCAATCGTGAGAAAAACTCGAAATGTTCACATAATCAGGACTTCTTCTAGAGGAGTCGAGATGTGTTTGAGTAGAACGTCTCGTCATAGTAGACGGGCGAGGTAAAGAGCAGTTAGAATAGTCCGAATAAGAGCGACTGTAGCTGGAATAGTTATTGTTTCCAGCGTTTTCGAGTGAATTTTGCTTCGTTAGCTTAAATTTGGCAAGGAGAACTCCACTTTGCGAGTCGTCATTTGAGTTACCGACATTTCTTTCAGCTTTGTGAAGGAACTCAGCACTGGATTTGACAGCATCCGCGATCGTGCCAAGGCATTGCTCTACCGCATCATTGCTACGCTTGTTGTTACTTCCCACTTCTGATCTCTGGCTCTGAGGTGGTGTAACATTAACTTGATCTGTTTCTGAATTTGTAGCATGAAATGTTTCAAAATTTGAGTTGCTCTTACACACACCCTCGCAATTGGGAGTGACTGAACACGTGAGGGACGACGCCACGCGGCTCGTTGTGATGCAGCTCGTGGTGACGGCAGTTGAGGCGCAACAGGCAAGAGCAGGTGAGACGCATGTGGCCAGAGCAGGCGCCACACATCCAGACAACGAAGGCACGAGTGCACGGGGAGAGTCACTAAGCTCGTTCGATTCACTGACGATCTTGGACGCAGGCTCACTTCCCGAAAAGAATTGTCCTTGGTTATCACTTCTAATGGTGTGATTAGCCTTAGTATTCAGTAAACGTTTAATGTTGTTATTAGCGTTCTTTTTAATACTGTCTCGGATATTGCTGATGGTCAAGTTTGACGAATTATTGACGTTCTTCAACGAATTGGCGTCGTGTAGAGTGAGGGCACCGGTTGTAGCTGTGGCGTTGGTGGTAAGGTTTCGTAGCTGTGTCTCGCCATCAGAAGTGGTTGGATTTTGACGCCCAGCATTAGGGTCGTGCTGCTGCCCGGTGTCCCATATGACGCTTTCTTCGTAACCAAAATTGGAGGTGAGCATCAGATAATTATCATCTCCGATTGGCGCTTGCCTGGAAAAGAGGTATACATCAACTCGCGGGTACGATTTATTAGCTGATGTATTGTTTGTTTGAGATAATAATCATTTGTTGTCCGTAGTCACGGCAAACAATCTTGTTCAGAAGAAATGATTTTCAGTGATAAATAAAAGAGCTACGGAGCGAGTTCGAGTTACCTAGTGTCACGATCAGAGGGCTTACTGGCGCTTTAGCTATTAAACTAGAGGCGGATCCAAAGCGAGAAACGCTAAATCAAGAACAGACTAAGACAGGACAGAGATAGGTGCAACTTACATACGCCAATGTTCATTATCTCTCTTTAGGAATTGACAGCTCATTGATCAACATGAATTTGTAAGAAAATAAAAACCTCCTGAGAAAGAAACCAAGCATGAGAACGTAGAATTAGAAAGGCAGCAGACCTTTCATAAGCTCAAACAAAATACATTTCTTACATCAATATTATTGTCACCACACATTACATGTTGTTAAGAGAACATTGTTGCCTGCACGAGCGACTGAATAGGCCTTACTTAGAGCCAGGCCTGTTGGTGTTCCTGAGGGCGTTGCAGTGCGCCACGTGGTGCTGCTGCAGGGTCGTGATCGCGTCCACGAGCTTCTTGATGCAAGCGCGCGTAGCGTTAGGATCCTCGAGCTTGCAGTCCCCGACAACGGGCGACTCATCGCTGCACAGCTCTACACCCAGAAATTCCTCATCAACATCGCAATGCGTGACTCGATCTTATTATGAAGGCAACTTTGCACTTCAGGCGCAAATTTCATGTTAAAAATGATTGATTAGATTCACTCGTAGAACGTACGGCCAGCAAAATCTAACCTACAGCAATAATCGGACATCACAGTAGTAATATTGCTTCGAGAAAGTAAAAGTATCATCATCAAAGTAAAAGTATTGTGATGTGCAATGAAATTATCAAGTGAAATATCATATTTCTTACCGAGTAGGCTCTTGAGCTTGTGCTGGTTAGCCAGCAGGAGGCCCAGGATGCACTCCACTTCTCGCTCAGCATCGATTTGAATGTTGAGGTCTTCATCCAAGTAATTGGAGACGGCGCTGCAGCCTTCCGCGTTCTCGCTCGTAGCTTTGCAGCTGTACAGCCAATAGTCCAAGTCACGGTTACAAATAAAATGACATCAATAAGAAAACAATCTTGACTAAATGTGATCAAAATTAGGAAAAAATTAACTATCTCTGAAGAAAAACAAAGCTGGCAGACAAACGTGTGAGACATAATATTTAGTTTTTTAATTGGAGATCTGGAAAATATCTCAGAAAAATTGACACAAAAACGATTTTTTTTAATCTTAGAATGAATTTACAAAAGGTACTAGTGCGCGGTAATAAACCAACATGCCGTATCTAATGCTTAAGAAATTACGTGGTACCACGACCAGCTGTACAGTACCAGAGCCAGTGGGAGTTGAGGTAGGCGCCAGGATGGTACTGCTTCAGGCGGTGCTTGTTATATTGACAAACTTTAGTGAGCAAGTCAAGCCACTCCTTCTCCTCAACGCAGTTAGCCGCCTGAAATGCAAGCATTTCTCAAGTCAAATGAATCCGCATATTCTAATGTATCAAAATAAGCTGCGGCACGTATTATATTATCAATTGACGAGAGTTGGGTGCTTTAAATCAAAGGTCTTCATGGAAAATATGTGACCAAATTGAAACAGAAATGACATGGCAAATTTACCATAGGACTATTAAAATTCTGCAATTCAGTGCCCATGTAATGATCAGCAACTTCGTGAAACAGATTTTCCAACTTCCAGGATGAAATACCCCAACCCACAAAGACCCATACCGCTCTACTAGAGCAACGCCCTACCTGAATGTACAAAGTGCGATTGGGTTGAACAAGCTGGAACATGTTCTTGCACTTGAAAGAACTCTCCTGAACGGGTTCCACCGCCAGAATATCTTCGACAGGAATGATACAGAGCGGTCCGCTGCCTTTGCTCTTGGCGTAGGTCAGACTGCGAGTGTTGAGACGGAAAAACCGGGTCTTGAAATTCTTCAGGCCAAACTTCTTGCGACCCTGGGCCCGTTTGATCATCACACTGAACATAGAACCAAATTTGTTATTAGCCTAATTAAGAGTAAAAAGTTCCTACTAATACCAATTTCAAGCCACACTATCATTTTAGCATCATGATCTAACAATAATCGCCGTTTTAATATTGAAATTAACTAAGGAATCACAGTGACATAAACTAGCTCAGGAATGTTCAGACATGAAGGTCCGCCGTGTCTGGTGGGGCAGCTGATGGTAAAAATTTAGAACAGCAAAGAAGCAACAAATTACCACAAATAATATTAAACAATAACATTTCCAGACATGAACATGTGCGAAAACTCAGATAAGAAAGCAACCTAGTCACATTTATCTTTAAAGCGAATTATTTAACTATTTACACGGAATGGTGAAACAAATATGCCAAGTGTTTACATGCAAGAGAAAAAATGAAATCCAGTAATCACCTGACGGTTCACAATGCACTGCTACAATAGAGAATGAGAAACACGGCCTGCAGGATCTTTAGCAGAATATACCGGCAACTAAACTTAATAATTTTGTAAAATTTAACTTATTGAATAGCATGATGAAGAATATTTAACTGAGGTACAACCATTCACAGGCAAACAAACACACAACTAATGCAAACGATATCAACACAATTAAAATAACGAAGAAACCATTGTAACTTATCAATAAATTATTTTGATTCCAGCGTAGATCGTGTCAAATGTGGCAAAAGTAAACAAACATAAGTTGAATTTTCATTCAATGGGGTGAAGTTTACAAATTAAAACATTTTTCATGCATTTTTGCATCTAATTTTCCCGTTTGATGTGGCAAAACTTACCTGTGGTCCAGGTGGAACTGGGATTGAAAAGAATAACAGATAAAATAACCACTCAGGGCCAAGAAATCCTACATAAAGAGTAAAACCTTACGGCGTACTTCAGTAATGTACCAAACCATCATCAACTGCTGCATTGTGTACGTACATAATTCGTACAAAAAACATTAAATGCATACCTACGACGGGCAGTGGCTTCAGTATACTAAAAAATAGACCGTAGCTGGTGACCTTTGACCGTTTTATCGATAAAATAGCCCAATTTTGACTTTACAGATCTGTACCTTATTCAAACTTCCTGACTCGTCAACATAGTTATCAATGGGACAATGATCTTGGGTATACAGTGATCAAGTACTGAGCCAAGACAACCTACACTTCATATTTCTTATTCAAATACTGTTTGATAATTAATTAATAATTAATGAATGAATAATAATGATGCCAATGAATAATAATTCATTGGCAGTAACACGCCAAAGGCACCCTAAGTTCGACCATGTCTGCTCACCCTTCGCGCAGTGTAATCGGGGTGTCGTAAGCCTTCAAATTGCCGTTAGGAATTGAAGAGATGATCTCCAAAAACTGCAGGGAAATAAAATATTGCAGAATAAGAAATGAAAGATGTCAGGCATATTGTATTCCAGAAATAGAAATAGATTATAGTATTTGAAATGAAGCAAATCCAACTCCTAAACAGACTATTTACTATTCTTTCCTATTTAAGATATTGTTACTACCGGTACTATTTTTACAAATATTGCAAAGATTAGAAGCAGAAATGAGCTGACCTGTGTTTTTAAGTTTTAAATTTGCATCATCTAATTATTTAATATTCAACAGTTGATTACGCAAGTACATGAAATGTAATAAATTGGAAATCAAGGAGCAAATCACCATCCGTGACGGCGGCACTCAATACATTATTGCAAAACACAAATTTTTCTTAAGGAAATGTTTCTACATGATGCACATTTTTAGTCTTAACTTCCTTAGACTAGTGAAACAACTTGTCGCTAAAGTAGCGAGCTATTGGAAGCCGTATTGACTACGACTCAAATGCCATCCACAACATAAAAACCAACAAAATACAAAGCAATAGACTGTACACTCACTGTTCTAGCGGCATCAACAAGTTTGTTGTTGGTGCACAGGGAGAAAACTTCACGCATGTATTCCTCTTTGCAGGTGTGGTGCAAGTTGCGGGAGCTCACGAGGTTGCCTACACCTTGCACCGTCTTCGAGATGAGCGTCAGAGTGCGCACTGTGCCCAGGTCCTGGAGGTAAACACGCGTGTCATGAGCCCAACAAACCGCCAAACAAATGCTTGAATATTTTATTACTTTTCGGGAAAAAATTCGACCGGCGACATAAGTTGTTGCTTGCCCGAAATATTTGGAAACCTATGGACGTTAAAAAAAGACATTTTTCGAAAATGGAATCAACATCAACTAGGAAGAAATTATTATTTTTTTTTCGTCGCCAGAGAGGACAAATTTGCAATCGGCACGAAGAGCTTAAAATGCTTTTGAGATAAATACTGCCAAGAAGATCTCTGTTGATCTTACTGGGAGAATATTGCAGTTTTGTTGTATGTCTGTGTTTATGTATAACATGTTTATTGTAATAATAATTATTGATTTTACTCTAATAGTTAGTTTACATAGATCTGGAAAGTATCTGCACTTACGATTTGTTCTGATGTGATATCGAAAAGCTTCGGTCCCAGGATTGCAGGAACAAAGAATCTCAAGAAAATGAAGCCCGATATGACGGAGTAGCGAACCTCGCGTTGATCTGTCGGGGACCAAAGAAGCCATACAAACTGTCAGATTGCTGACTCCTGAGCGTAATAACACTTCAAGATCCTGTCCTAAAATATATTAAACTTCAGTTGAAGAGGGAGCAGAGACATGTAAATTCGAAAGACACGGGAGCTGATGAAATGCCTATTGCATTAAAACACTAAAAAAAAACTAAAAAAGAAACCAGTTGAAACATTATGAGAAACACCAAACCAGTTGAGTATTCTCCAGCCGTAAATCGATTCGAGTTAGTACCTAGTATTCTAATCAATGATATAAATATTCAAATGAGGCACTGACTTGGGAAGTGAACATCGGCGTTTTCCCTCAGCTCAGAGAAGAGCTGGCACATGACGGGCGGGCAGCTGAGAGCTGAATTGTTGATGCACCGAAGGATGGCGTTTGTGTACTCCTGCAAAAAGCAACAAGTTTTATCTTAAATTTCTCGAAGTTCATAATAAATACAGGCATATCTTCAAGACATAAAAACGGGGAAAATTGAATTTCAAACTTGAATCGAATATGGGAACAGCAAATTCAGAGGTAATAATGTTAAGCAAAACAAGCAGCGATAGCAAAAAAAGTGAACATTGAACCTATGAGTGGAATTGTCATACGGAATATGAAATGAAAAATTAAGTTAAAAAGTTAAGCGAAAAGGTTTGATGAGATTCGCACGAGAATTAATTCGGAATACAACGTACACAGAGGTTGGCTAGGTTGGTCTCCCTGTTCTCAGTGGGCGGGATGCGGGCAGGGTCCACTTCACAGGGCTTCTTCTCACGTATTACCTATCAAAAAACAGTTATTATAACACAACTCGCAACTAACTGGGAACGGATTTGTGTAAGTTACAGCCGTTTAAGAACTAATTAGTCAACATTTCAAACAGAGAACATATAACCATTCATTCGAACCCCGGAAACAACGTGAACAGATAATACCATGGCGGGTTCAAGCAAGCAATAACAATGCTTTCAGAGCAATTAAAATTCTTATCGTCAAGAGCGATCATTGCAAAATCTAGCCAAAAACTTTTTTGATGCGAGAACTAATTTGAAAACTTGAGTCAAGTCAATATAAAATTAGAAATTCAGCCTAGCAAAGGCTGAGTGGGCAACTGCAAACCTGGTCTATGACTGGTTTGAGCGTCTGCTTGAGGTAGTGGTGGCCGGCAAGCTTCATGAGTTCGTCCATGCACTTGGAGGCGAGTGTGTTGCCGCGGAAGATCGTGTTCGGGTCACTGACGGCAGAAAACACAATGTAGATCTAAGTGTCCGACAAGTAGGCAACGAAACAAAAATTAACCTAATTTCATATTCGTAAATTGCATGCTTGTGTAAGGCGAACTAGAGACAAGCTGCATCGAATATAAGGTTCAACAGTACTGTGCAAGATATTACGTACTACGTAACAGATCTGCAGTCAGATTTCAATTCCTGCGGGAAGGATCACTTTCCGTGTAAGGGCCGAGGCTGTTTAATGTCCTGCCAAAGGATCTAAGAGAGGGGGAGTTCACTCTGGAGACCTTCAAGAGATGACTGGACGTGTTCCTGGGCACAATCCCAGATCGACCTCCCCTGCAACACTACCAGTGGCGAGAAGCAAGCAACAGCCTCGTGCATCAGCTGGCCCAAATGAGGGCGGATGAGCGATAATCAGAGGCGGCGATCCATCGTGGCCTGGGACTGCTACGTCCCAAACAAATACTAAGGATACCAAGGAGACATGCTGCACCTCGTTTAGACGTAAGAGGTACTCACGAGACATGCTGCACCTCGTTTAGACGTAAGAGGTACTCACGAGACATGCTGCACCTCGTGTAGACGTAAGAGGTACTCACGAGACATGCTGCACCTCGTGCAGACGTAAGAGGTACTCACGAGACATGCTGCACCTCGCGCACACGTAAGAGGTACTCACGAGACATGCTGCACCTCGTGCAGACGTAAGAGGTACTCACGAGACATGCTGCATCTCGTGCAGACGTAAGAGGTACTCACGAGACATGCTGCATCTCGTGCGAGGCGAGGTTGGCGATGAAGGCGACGGCTTGGTTGTGTTGCAGCAATACGCGTATCAGCGGCACCGCCGCCTCCTGTTTGTTGTTCCCACAAATTTCACCCACCAGCCAACCAACTGAAGCACTCACAGGCTGGAAAAGGCCATTCATTAGCACAAAATCTACATGAAAGCTGGCGGTGCATGTAAACTGTAGTAGTTCATTTTACAATGCTACTGAGAATGAGTCTCATAGACCAACAGCTGATTAGAAGGTCTAGTTTCAGTGACAGATAAAAGTACAAAATTTACAAGTCCTTTAACCAAAATTGTAGGACAAAAGCCTGTTTTTTCACAGCCGCAACAGAAAAAACTATAAACACAATGGCATTGCCAGGGAGCCATACCCAAACGAGGTTAAATTTTCGCATAAAAAACTAATTGAGAATAAAAGTTAGGTAACAGAAGCTCCCTGAAAAGTAGTACGGCTAGTTAACAGCGCTTCTTCAAGAGTGAGAGTTCAAAGAAACCAATCATGTTAATGACAAGACCAGAAGAAGAGACCAGACCTGGACGGTGGCGGTCTGCACGAGGAGTGAGCGGAGACTATCATAGAGCGGACTGGGGAAGACGTGGACGCAGCTGTAGTGGATGTTGAGCCGCAGGGACCCAAGCCCGCAGCTCTTGCTGCTGTTGCTGCCTGAGCTGTGGCGCACGCCGGCGCCCTCGCGAGGCTGCAGCAAATACCTGCAACAACAAACATATTCTAGCGGCATGATAACACATGATACTACATGAATGGAGAAAAAATATAACTCATTACTCAGTACTCACTGCAGTGAGTGACAGAGAGAGCATTTTCTCGTCGACGAAAACTTGAGGTCACGGACCGACGAACAGATGGACAGACAGACAGACAGACGGACATGGCGAGCACAATAGTGAATTTTTTTCCATAAATGAGAAAATGCGCTAAAAGACAGAGTTAGCAATGGGAAATGAGAAATAATAATAAAAAATGTTTTTATTTGTAGGGAGGCCCAAGAAAATAGCTTCCACAATGGAATAATCATTGTCTTTGCACAAATTAATCTAGCAAAATCTCTTTTTCCAATCTCTTGAATATAAGTTAAAGTCGTAATAGTTTAATACATAGATATAGTAGGTATGAGAATCAAATGCATATGGAACCAATTTAAAAATTTAAAGGGCATAGCATAGCAGTTTATAAAGGTTTTTTATCACACCGCAGGACCAACTTATTCAGGACCACAACCACAGCCATCTTGTACATTATACATGGCTTGAATAATATCAGATTTTTAAGTTTGTTGGCATCGGGTAGCTGCAGTCAAGTTGGATTCAGAAGGGAGGATATAAGAACAAGTGCACATATCAAATAGGATTTAAAAATCTGAAGCTATATTTCTCGTCTTTCATACTGAGAGCTGACATTTTAGAACTAATTTAAATTACCAAGATAGATAAATCTTGAATATACAAAGCACTATTGCTAGAATGACACCATGGCTTCAGTAACTCACCAAGCGTTCATTTCTCTGCCAGCAGTGAGCCCTTGGAGAGGTATTCTCAGCTCTCCCAAGAAGACGTTCCCAAACATGCCCGCAGACTCGTGCCATAACACCACCTGTTGTCAGCATGACACATTAGGTTTCAATCAAACAAAAACTATAACACTAACTTCCCAAATAGAAAATTTTATCCCTGGTCAAGTAATAAAGTTTATTCAACTGTTTACCAAATAAAAAATATAATTTCTTATATTTTTCTGCTTATGATATAAATATAGTGATATCAAGGCAATATATTCCAGCAAGCTCTTTTTTCTAACAAAGCAAATATTTCTCATTTTGAACAGCAATTCGTCTTGCTAACATGTATCACACAAAAAGCCTTCACTTATTTCAATCTTAATTGCCATTAATGGATAATTTAGACGAACTTGTAGGCACTGGAAGCCAGCAACCTCCTCAGAGTAAAGGCTGTTGCCATTGACAGCTCCACCACCAACATTGTAAGTGCAGCTGCCGTCCCCTGAGTGATGTCGTCCACCCGGTGACTGGAATAAAAATACGTTGCTTCTGAACAGAAGTACAACTTGCATTTTTAATTGGCATCATTTAGGTTAATCAAGTTTCTATTAAATTTTCAATGAATCTTGCATTTCAATCTTGTTCAACAAATGAAAACAGAATTTTGAGGTTGAAGTGGTGATCCAAAGAAAGCCAATGTTGAAAGTGAAATTAAAATCTCAATCAATCTTTGTATCAATATATACATGACAACATTGGAGTGAGGTATTCAAAACTGGAAACGCTCGTCACAAATGAGTACCATGTATTTGAGTAAATCTCACTTGAACATGACTGCAAAAATAATGTTCACCTCAAAAAAGAAAGTTTCATCGAAGTGTGGAGCGACTGTTTTCTTCCTTGTTTTAGTTCTTTTGTTCTCTTGTTTCTTGTTGGAGTAATGCATGGTCACCTGGGCATATGGATCGCACGAGCCGTTCACAATACACAGGTCGCTGCACTCCTCAATCCTGCAAATAACATTTCAACGTAGAAAATCCTTTCTGGAATAATTAACTTCACTCAGTGCCAAATTTATTCAACTCCGTAATGTCATTTTCTAATATAATCAATTTGGATCCAATCATGGTGTAGCTATTTATTTGAAAAATAGGTAAAATTGTATATGTATACAAAAAATAATTGAAACTTAAAATTTTTTCGAATCAATTAAAAGTGATATTGAAGCAAAGAAAACTTACAGAAGAGATGATTTGAGATTTAATAGAATGCACTCACTTGACTTCAACCATAGGCTGAGGAGCAGCATCGTTCATGTGTCTCAAGCTTTTCAGTTGGATGCGGACATGAACTTTCCCCTGGGAGAAGATTAGTGTTGAACATTTTTCATCAATTGAAGCAAGAAAATCATAAGCATGTTGCAGAACAGTCAAATCAAAGGGATACAATTTCAAGATCGAGGCTATATTTCCATTAAAAATTGTTATGAAACAAGAAAATTCAATCCCAATTTTAAATTACAAATTGAGGTTTATGAATTTAAGAAGATGCATGGTTTCAATATGGCTTTAAATTTTAATCTCCTCTAACAATATAAGAAAAGAATTTTATTTATTTTTCCCATTTCTTGTCATGGGAATCTTTATTGAACAGGACAAATAAAAACATGGCACAACAAGATTAACTTGAATGCAACAAACAATGATTTTCAGGATGGTCAACCCAATTAGGCATTTCCTAGTGATATCCAAAATTCAGAGTGAAAGTAAATACTTCCAGTGTCTTCATAATAACATAATCTGGTCTTTTAAAATAAAGCTTGGGTATGCTTCAAAATATCAAACACCATAATGGATTATAATAATACCAAACACCATAATGAAAATTAAATTGCATCATTACCTGGACTTCAGAGTCAGCATCAACAGGAGTGATGGCAAGCCATTGGTCTTTGCCATTTTGTTTACTGAGATCTTCTCTCTTGATGGAGACTTTACCTACAATCTTGTCTGTCTTCATTGGTCGGTCACGATCATACACGTACACACACAGGAATCTGAACTCTCTTGGAATGTCAAATTGGAACTCTTCACCAAAAAATGGGCTGAAATCAAATAACAATTTCATTAAAAGGATTTAGATACACAGGGAAAATTTCTATTTTAAATTAAATGTACATTTGTACACTTGCAGTAAATAATCTAATATTTTCTTTATCTGTAATACATGTACATGAATTCAATATTTGGAAAACATCAAGTCATTAATGTAACAACTACAGATACTTAAAAGTTGTTCATTAATTTAAATTTATGGTAAAATTAAGGTGCAAATATTAATAGAAGCTTTAAATAAAAATGATATGCATATAGAGAACTCTCAGGCTGGTGTGTGATAATAAGAAAAGTTACAGGTTTCCTTAGTCAAGTTAAAAACAGGACTGATGAAAATTTCCATAAATTTATATAATACATGAAAAATTAAGGGAACCTGCTTTTTCCATGTAGCAACTAATTCAACAAATGAATAATAAAAAAGACATTCTAACACATAGTTTGGATAATAAGTGACCATTTGCTAAATTATAAAAACAACTATAAATGTAAATATATTAAATTGAATTCTCAAGTTTACTTTGCAAGTTGAGACATATGAAGCATGGTTGTTGAAATGCATGTTTTTGAGAGATTAGGTTCACTGGAAAAAAACTCCAATTTCATTATAAGATGCAACAAACTTACTCAAGAGTTTTTTCAATGGTAGCTGATCTGAAAATTTGCTCCTGGTCAAGAGACAATACGCAGTAGACGTCCCGGACACCCACACTGCCATGGCTCCGAGGAGATAAATTTTTCGCCTCCCCTGCAAGAAATATTTCATCCATCAAAATCAGAAAAAATCTAATAGAATACCATAAATTAAACAAAATGCAAGGATGTAACTAGTCTACAATAAAATTTCCATTGGAAAATCTGTCTCCAAGGTTGGTTGGTCAAATTTACTTTAAAGATTGTTTGCTGAGAAGGTTCATTTTATATATATATAACTGGCGTTATGCACCAAGATAGAAATGACAAGTGCTACTGACAAATGGGGTAGGTAATAAGGGACGGCTTTGAGTGTTTTTTGTTAATAAATTCTTACCATGGAACATTTCATAAACAAGTTTGGGCTCTTTTTATAGCTCTTTGCGAGGGCTATCAAATGGCATCTTCAAAAAATTCCATATGCTATTCGTAAGGTGCCTGACGCAAAATAAAAGCATCCCGAATTACCACTGGCAACGGGATAATCTGGGACACTTGAAATAAAACCTAATTTTAAAACATTTGAAGCATGCAGAGTGTACCTACTCATCTAATACTAACAGGACTCTGAAGTCCTTCTCTACCATAGCAGATAATGTAGATGTAGAATAAATGACATTTTCTACAATTTTTTCTTGTTTTTTATTTAATTGAAATGATATTACCATATTATTGATGGATGTCCATGGATATTACCGTATCCATGGGCATGCCATTGAGCTTTTACAACAACCTTGTCCACTGCAAGCTTCCTATCAGCAGCCATGTGGGCTGTTGCATTTCTTCTGTAGCTGTAAGCTTACAGGATGGCTTGTAATTTCACACCATTTTAATTGGGTCAAGTGAATTCACTATAACAAAAAAAAAAAAATATTTGGAAAACACACCAGAAACAGTAAGGAATATTCTAGTGACAACCTTTATATTTTTTGGAGAAATAAATCATAGTTTAGGTTAATTACTTTTCTTCTATATTGCCTGGTGCACAATTTGATTTTGTGATTTTTTTGCACAATTTTGTGATGACTGATGCAGTAATTTTTTATCAAGTTAAATTTTTTTCACAGAGCAAGGTAAATGTAATCAAAATTCTTTGTTGTTAATTGATTTTTTCATTGACTGGAGCCTTTGCTAACCAAGGTTTTACAGTAAATGCAATTTTAGAGGTGTACCTTATTACCCAGGGGGGTGTCGTTTATTACCCCGTTTTGCAGAAATGGCCATCATTTTTTTTTTTTGGAATGGGATATGCAAATTCTGTCAATCACATTTTTAAGCCAACACTAGTGTGCAACTTGGTGTCAAGCTAGTGTGCACTAGCTTGGTGAAAATTTGTACATACGTTCAATAAGACCTAACACTGATGTTCAGGCCATGAACAATTTTTCAATTTCGTTTTCTTGTGCAAGTTATTCAGTCCTAAATTTGCAGTGAGCCTAATAAATATCTTATCCTTGTGCACAAGCTTTCCCGTATTAATAGAAAAAGACGGCCCTATTGAACATGTGCGCAAAGTTTCATCAAGATGCGTTCTTTAATTTGGGAGATATTTAAGGTTCACTGAAACTTGTAGACCTGCTGCATGTCAGGCCGTTATTGTGTCCAAGAGGTATAGGTATATATACATGCAAAAATGAAGCTGACACAAAATTAAAATAAAGGGTAAATTCTTACAACGTTTGTAACAGCATATTGTAAACAAACATCTTCATTATTAATTGAGTCATAATTGGTTTTGATTTGAAATGATTTATGTGCCAAGTTTAATAAAAAAAGCTGGAGTGCCAATAAAAATAAAAAGTCTTCCAGCGCCTACAGTAGGTAGCGTATTGTCAATAAATAGATACATATTTACTTATGTCAAGAACAATTCAGATTTAAAGATCTTATGCAGGAAGAAGTGCAAAAAATTATCATTTAGCCCATTCATTAAGGGGAGCGTCTACCCTAAAAATTATCTCGGCTATTTACAGTCGGATCACTCTGAAACTTGGTACACATATGTAAAATGGAAAAAAACTCGCATTTTGTTGGTGTGAATTTTTCGAAAAAAAATGAAAGAAAATGTGAAATTCTTAGAAAACGGCTATAAAAGGGGGTACTGTAGAAATGGATCTAGTCCTAGGATTTCCAAGCTACAACATCGAGACACATATCATTCGATGCGTGAGGTCTTCATCTTCTCCCCCACCCGCCCCCCTTTCATGAAATGTCGTGAAATCATTAATCAACGTACAGATATGGCAGTGGTACCGTTGGATAGGGCAGAATGTCAGCTTTAAAATGAGTATAAAAACCGAAAAAGTGAAAATTTTCAATTTTAGGGTAGACGCTCCCCTTAAAATCAAAGCAGAAACAGAAATACCCTGCTCACCGAAGGGCATTGTGAGTGAATAGTTTCATTTTTAATTTGGTAAAAATCACATTTGATTTAATAAACTTTTGCATCTAAAATGTGCTATGAAACTTCATTCTGTAAGTTTCTTTAAAAAAATTGTACACAGCGTCGGATCATTTGTAAAAAATCCCTCAACGCATACTTTGCTCTATATCAGGAACTAAATCGAAAGCCAAATCCGGACGAGCACATGAACATCTCTGCTACAGACAAACGAATGAGTTATTTCTTTCATGAATGAACAAATTAAATCTGAACTGAACGTCCCAGCTGAATGTGAAATATAGCTTGATGCTTGTAGTCGGTATACAGTTGCAGGCAGTACAATTTCAACTGACGCAACGTGTGGTTGTCGATGCATGTGCTAGACGCACTGTTGTCTGGAGTGTCAGAGGTGTGTTAAAACTAAAAAGATTTTTTTTATAAATGAATTTCTACATTAACTGAGTTTAATGAATTTTATTTTGATTGTTTAACATTGGCATTCATAAATTTATTCAGCAATGCATAGGTTTAATTTGTGTTCAAAAATTGTATGTTTACCCCCCCAAAAAAATGTGTTCTTGATTGGCGATATGTTTGCACATGTTATCCCAAATCTCTAATTTATCCTAAAAACAGCAACTGAGCAACAATAAAATGTTTATTTACTTTAGTGGCAACCAAACATGTGATAATGCAGTCTGACCGCCTGACCTATAATTGCAACTTTGCAATCTTCAACAACCCATTTTGGGTTGACTCATTGACATGACATTATGCAGTGCACTACGCACTAGTATGCAGGATATTTTGGCAAGAGCATTGAATTACTGTGGAAGTTGCTAATTTTCTGAAATTATGTGTTTGCAAATTTCAAACCAGGATTTTTTTAATCAAACAAAAATACATGAAATTAGAGCGTAAGATTTCATAACTACTGATATTAAGTGATAGCTATTAGAGCTCTGCAATATTTCAGAAAAAAGTAGGACTTTTCCCAACTAGGTAGACCATGGCATGGGCCACTGTGCAGAGTGTGGATGAATATTGCAAGATCTTTGGTGACGCTTCAGTAGCTAAATTTGCGCCTTCAAAAGATCTTGCCTACACATTTTGATTGAGATTCTTTCATTTAATATATTTGTCAGTCTTTGGTCAACTATTTAGAAAAAAGTAAGGTTTCTGGTAAGTTGAATGGATCAGGATGCAGTGAAGCTTGTCTGGAAATCAGTTGCGATAAGTTCCTGCCAAAATGTCCCACGCCAATGAAAATAACAAGTTTAAGATTGCGTAGTTGCAGTCACATTAGAGCGGTCAGACTGCATTATCACATGTTCAGTTGACACTTGCTGTAGTACAATCAGACTGTTTTTAGGGTAAAATTAGATATTTGGGATAACACGTTCATGCAATCTTTTAAATAAGTTTGCGGATTGTAAATAGTTTTTCATAACTCAGCGTAAATGGCTTTTCATTAAAAATTACCCGGCAACGCATCCTGAAAATGGTTGTCAACGCTTTATTCTATTTTTTTATACAGATTAACATATCTAAAACTTGTAACATTTCTAAAATTGTACTTTGTTGACGAGCAATATAAACAGGATATAAGACATTCAAATCAAGCTTAGCCAAGTTATTGAACCACTAAATTTTCTCAAGTCATGGCTCAGGTTAGGTAGGATAAACGCAGTTATATCTAGACATCGTGATTCGTGGGTAATTCTGACACTTCTCAACTTCATTTCCTTTACATTAAATTAAGCTTTGTCTTGTTCTAAGCATTCATTGATGGTTGAAATAGTGACATCATACTATTGCGCGCCATACTATTGCCAAAACACTAGGTCTGGGCTATCTGGTGGGAAAATGTTAAGATCCAAAGAGAGACAGTGCACGTCCCCTAGTGAGAACATAAAAAAACGTGGCAAAGTTGATAGTTGACCTTGCTCTACCAAATAGTGATAAACTGTTTGTGTAGAAAGAATATTATGGTTTGAGACTTTTAAATAGTAAGTCTGTGAATATATTAGAAATCCTTCAAGTATACCACACTCAGGATGACGTATGTTTTCAGTGAATTTTCCCGCGCATTTTCACTTTTTTTAAGCTATTGCTGTGCACAGTTGGCGCAATGTAATGAAAATTGATTATCTTTGCGCACGTGTTCGCGCAATCCCGGCCATCTTTATTTTAGAAGAAATTTTCTCCAAAGTCATATGGCAACACTGAACACCGTCTGTTTACATTTTGTATGTATAACAGCCGCAGTTTACAATTACCGTACGTTCCGTATCCGACAAGGCGGACAACCGGAAGGGTCAGAAGTAACCCGGACATGTCTTACATTTTATTATTGTCAGTTCGACTCGCGTAGTCAATATACTCGCGTATATTGTCGACTAAAATAGTAGAACTATTTTAGCTTTCTAAAGAACGGCGCACGGCGCATTTTTTTACCAACATAGTACGGCGCACCGCACAGGTCGTTAAAATGACAAAATAAATTCCTGCGCACCTGGCACATCTTCCTGACCATGGCAAGTATACTTGTATTTGCTAATTTCAACTTTTCAAGTGGTAAATAAATTAATAGATGATTAAGTTAAGTGATGGTTTTAGACACATGACATAAGAACTAATTCTGACACAGCTTGAAATTAGACACACACAGCTCGTTTTGAGCTGTGTCCCACTGTGCAGAGAGTGGGTGAATATTGCAAGATCTTTGGCGACGCTTCAGTAGCAAAATTTTGTCTCAAACCATAATATTCTTCCTATAAAAACAGTTATTCACTATTTGGCAGAGCCATGTCAACTGTCAAATTTGACACATTTTTCGATGATCTCACCACGTGGCATGCATTGTCTCTCTTTGGATCTCAATATTTTCCCGCTAGATGGCCAAGACCTAGTGTTTTTGCAGTATTTCGACACGCAAATGTATGACGTCACCATTTCAACCATCAATGAACGCATGGAACTAAAACAAAGCTTAATATAAAGGAAAAACTAGAGAAGTGACGGAATTACCTACGATGTCAGAATATACCGCGTTTACCCTATATTGGCGACGCTGCATCCACCCTCTGCACCATGGGCTGTGTCCAAAAATTAAAATTTTCTTAATTAAAAGCTTAATAGGCCTAGCTCTTAATTAAACCATTAAAATTTTTTAATTACGCTCATTCCGAGCTGTGTTGTATTCCAATACAGTTCACACAGGGCATAGGAATTCCAATGCCGGGCGCCAGAATTACAAATTAATAGAGTTCGAAGCACTGCCGGAATTAGTCTCACAATATGCCAAATTCAGTCACACACAGTGTCAGAATTTAGGGATTTTGTAGGTTTGAATTCTAAAGGCTTTTAAATAAAAATGGCAACAGCTTATGACGTTTCATCATTGCTGGCGCGTAGTGTGGTGTTGCCACACTCAGGATTATGTATGTTTTCAGGGAATATTCCTGCGCATTTTGACTTTTTTTTAGCTATTGCCGCGCACAGTTGGTGCAACTTCTGGCCATCCCCGCTTGTGCGCGCAAGCATCGGTGCAGCGCACGCAAGCATCGGCACAGCACGCACATACATTTTGTCAAGGGACAAGTGACAGAAAATGTATAATACTCAATATGCGTTTAATTATCCATCAATAATCTATGATTTTCCTTGATATGGAAATTTTGTGAGAGTAAAAATCTAGAAATTTATTTTCGAAGAAATTTTCCACAAATTTCTTATACGAACTGACAAACATCGTTTGTTTACCTTCTGTAGACCATCCAGAAGTGAGGCAATATTCTGTCCGGACGTGAGGCAAGTGGTGAATAACCAAGTCCTCAGAAATTGGGCACATGAAGTAAACAAATATTACCTACAAATATTAACGTTAGATGACAGATTTTGCTCGTTCTATATATACCATTAGTGCACTGATAGGGTTATTAAAGATTCTATGGTTAATGAAAGAAGTTAGAAATAATTTCATCATTGTAATTAATGGAAAATAGTTTTGAGTGTGAAATCTTTTGTAAATAAAATATGTCTAGACATAACGGTCAACAGAAATTCCTAACATCGTCTTTACATACTTTTACGCAGTGCTGATTCATCGTCATGTATGTGATGAGTCTCTTGAAGCTATTCATATTTTATTAATGTTTGTTGTTAGTCTATTTAATTAACCTTCAAAGTTGCAAAAAATGAGAACTGATAATTTAAAAAAAAGTGTGGTGCCTGTATTTTTGTTTTCAATAGTTTTGCACCGCACAAACCCATTTCTCCAGCCGGGAGGATGTCGGGAACGTAATGTATTCCTGACATTGACATTCGGGTTTGTACTATTTGCCAAAGTCAGTCCTTCGTTAGAAGGAGCCAATCTCAAGACGTGCCAGGTCTCATACAGTGGCAATAGTCGTTGGAATTTCAACGACTTTTGCTAAAGTTATCGACCAATTTTTTTACTTTGCAACGACTTTCGAGCTAAAATAATCAGCCATTTATTTTTTTCAACGACTGCCAACTAATGGGACTATTCCACAATAAACTTATGACAACTGCCAACAAGCGACTTAGCAAGACCCGACAAGATACGACTGCGGTACTGACTAAAACCCGGACCCCAACAGCGCATTACGAGCGGCGGATGTAAAATGTTCAGCCCCGGGACAACGCAACCATCATATGTATTGAAGCTTGCAAAAATAATCGGACAGATTACGCCAGTGTTTTTTTCCACTTAGAAGCTAGAATCAAACTTTCTCGAGGAAATTTTCTGCATGTTATATTTTTATTTTAACCTTGACATGTAAGAGCATGTAGGTGTGCAATATATTGCGGTGTTTTTATGCATGATACTCATGCATTTTAACCAATTACGTACATCTGAAAATTTGTATGCAAAATATTATGGCAGCATTTACGGTCTCAAATTTTTTCGAGACGTTTGTAACACGCGCAAATTCCATTGATGATATTCAACTCAGTGGAAAAATTTATACAAGTATCATTATGTTGCAAGTCAAATCACACGCTTTAATATTAATCAATGGGAAATTTGTTTATACAATTTTCTTTTGCTAATAAATGACTTATAAATGACATGCGAGATTTATTTTTTCCGCAAGTTACAGGCTTGGATGGGCAGCTCAATGGCAAATGGTTTTTACTCATATGAACTGTGTAAGCCAAAGATTCCATTATCATAGATGTTGAGGTTAATTTCACGGCACTATGACACTTCTAAATAAAATTGGTTATAACCTAAAGGCCCTATACTTAGTGAACGAGATTATTAGGCACAAAAAATGTACTACATAGACGCGAGAAAAAGGTTTGAGCGCAATTCTTAATTGAATCATATCTAAAGTTTGGATATAATTTTTGGTCGCCTTGGATGACAGGTCACGAGTCTAATGATCAGCCATATAACTTGAGAACGCAGCGGTCGTCGGAGAGAAATTCTATGATCTAAACACGTGCTGAAGGCTCTAGTGAGTTCTTGTTCGTGATTTAATTATGATATGCTACCCAGTTGAAAGAATGCTCATCCACGTGCCTTGGGAAGAAACCCTCTATTGTGAAATTAAATACATCAATAAAGTGCGCATATTCTATTTTTCATTTACTGCATCTGAATCTCAATACTTTAATTGTAAGCAGATCCGTTATGTATTGATGGAGTTATGAATGGTTAGGTTGCTTAAAAAATAAGTTTATTCGTTTTAATTAAAAACTAATTAATGTACAAATCTGTAATAATTCCTGCGGCAGCGTATCGATAATAAATATTCATAATCCAAAATTCAAGCAAATCTGTTCTCTATTGAAGGAATTATGAGTGTCTGGGTTGAGAAAAAATTTTGTTCATTGTTTTTAATTAAAAAATAATTTTTGTAAAATCTGTATTAATTCCTGCGGCAGCGTACCGGTATCGATAATATCTACTCACATATTAAAATTCAAGCAAATTCGTTCAGTATTGAAGGAATTATGAGTGTCTGGGTTGAGAAAAAAATTTGTTTATTGTTTTTGATTAAAAATTAATTTTTGTAAAAATCTGTATTAATTCCTGCGGCAGCGTATCGATAATGTTTACCCGTAACTCACATATTAAAATTCAAGCAAATTCGTTCAGTATTGAAGGACTTGTGAGTGGTTCAGTTGCGCAAATCCGCAGCCAGGACCGCAGGCGGGTCTGCAAAAGTGTCAATTCACTGAAGAAATAGGCCCATGTCCTGTTGCCGATTCTTGTACTTCTCGTGACTTGATTTACAAGGTTGATTTTTACGTTTAGATCATTTCATTTGTTGAAATTCACTCTGTGATGAATGATTCAGGAATGTGTTACGCTTAAATTTGCAGTACGCACGTGAATAACAGAGGTGCACATCCGTAGTTTTAATTTCTTCCCATTGTAACTAACTGGGATTCTTGGATATGCCTGAGAGAATATGAAATTCGCGAATCCCATTTGTGAGTGGCTCGCATTTGTCGAACAAATGCAAGTAGCCATATATTAAATAGAGTTGAGGTTTGATAATTCTGGTGATTGAGTATTTAAAACTGAGTAAGCAGTTCTGGATAAGAGTAAGGTGTGACCTCCGAATTTTAGGGAAAGCTGGCATTTGTTTACGCACAATATTTACGGTGAGGTGAAGCGGTGAATTCGTTAGTAAAGAAACCTAAGAGGCTAAGAAGGCACCGCTGGTTTGAAAAATTAAACCATTAATGCGTTATCTGTTAGGTGTTTGTTGTATATAAAGGATATTATGTACATAGACTTAAGGTTATCTCATTATTAACGACTAGTGTTTTCATTGTTAAGTTATCGAACTACTGAAGAAACCTATCGACTATCGACTGCATAAATCCTATCGACTATCGACTGGCATGCGGTTGTTCAACAACCAGATGACCTTGAGATAAATTTTACAACGACTCTTGTGCCACACTATGAGACCTGGAAGACGTGGATTGTCGCCTTCTACTATTCAGTTTTGTAATTAATTTCCAACCGAATTGTTATCTATGAATAAATATTCATAACATTGCCGACTCTTAGAAACTGAGTTAACACGTTAGAAATCTAGTCAACGTGATGCAGATATTTGTTCGTATGTGATAGTGTTGCTGCGCATTCATCTTTAAACAACTTTGAGAGCACGGCACAGGCTGGCGCACGGTGCACTTTTTTACCGGCATATTATGGCGCAAATTGATGCAATGATAATAAAAATTCCCGCACACCTGGCACATCTTCGGATGATCTTCCTGACCATGGTGGTGTTGTGACTTCACTGACTTGTGAGTGACGTACACCAATCAGAACTCTAGTTGCGCATACAATGATATTTTTATAGCCATTCATTTCTTGCTACGTCCCTAATGTGTCAGACATAGTGGCAAAGCAGAGAGTTTTTTAGACTCTCCCTCAAGTTCATTTTTGAGTCCTATTGGTAGACCAGTAAAGTATCCTGGATACCAGCATTATCATACTTAAGAAATTGGTTTAAACCTTGAGTAAATGAGGAAATTAAAAATGAACTGATTCTAAAAAAGCCCTGGTTTGCCACTATGGTGTCAGAATATACTGCATTTACCCTAATGCCATTAATGATTAATCCACTTTAATATCTGAACAATTTTGAACTGAAAACATTATCTCAATCTTCATCAAGGAGTGGAAAAAATTTAGAAAATCCTAGTAGTTAAATTATCACAGCTTGCTCACATTTCACAATTCACAGGGCATATCAATTGATTCACATAGTATATAAATTATAATTAAAGAATGTGATGAGTGAAGTGTAAACTGCAAGTCTGTTAAGCCACATCATATGCAACAGCAACACTGATAATATGTATCCAAGTATTTCATCGTGTGAGCAGAAAAAAAAATAAATCAAAACACAGCTCCAAATTTGATGGGTCACACTGAATCACATACCTAATTTCACCTTGAGTCTTTGCTCAAGTCTCACTTGGGCGCCTGTCAAGGCCGCCATCTTTGTTCCATCTCTGACTGAACTGGGAAACCAAGAGCGATGTTTTGATACGTTTGGCTGCAACTGACTTCGGCTTAATTGATATAGGAACTAAATTCATGTTTGAAACATTGAATTGACCCTTACACTATTTAAATCTCAACTAAATTGAGGAAATATACATTTAACACAAAATTTATTATTTGGAACGTCTGGTAAGTCAAAATACAAATGTCGCTAAATATTCAAACGCTAAAATACTGTAATGATCAAAGGGGAAAAACAATTAATTTAAAAAAATGTATATTTTGCTGTCCTCGAACGTAGTCGGTGGCGATTGTTTGTAGGTCATTGTGCATAGAAAATACATCATAAATTAATAATATACGGACAACCGAGAATGACAATTCGGATGCTAGAGGGAAAGCAGAAAACGGAAGAAATCACTCGAATACAATATCGAATATGTCATCCGTAGTCTAGAACTGGCGGGAAGAAATTTCAGTGTAAAAAATGAGTAAAGGACCAAGTAAGCATAACACTAAAGAGAAATAGACCATTTATATCGAACCCGAATACTCGATAAAATTTCAAGATAGGCATTATATCTCTTACCTTTATTCAACAGTTGCTGGTTTCAACCATAATGACACCAGCCTTGTCGCATTAAATGACAATGAAATGTTGATTGATGGGGATGGACGGCTCCAATGTTTAATGAAAACTATGCATCAAAGCCGAGCCTAAATGTTACATCGTCCCATAAATTTGAAACAATGAAGAACTTCAATCTAGACTAAACATCTGATTTAAACAAGTGTGTTGATATCAATACTTTACTAAACTTAAATCACACGCTAGATAATTCGAAAAAATATATAAAACAGAAAGCACATAAACAATATTAATACTCTTAGGAACGCGTAGTTTAGTTAATAGTCGTTAATACATAATTAAAGTCCAAAAATATCAGAAACGCGAGGACTAAAAAACTATGGCTCACAAAACAGTCAAACTTATCTGGTTTTAATGTAAAAATAGAGTTAATAAAATCGACTATTAAGAACTATCTTTCACTAGCCTGATTTTATTCGATACTTTTTTCCAGTCTTCACATTATTTAAGGTAATTGTCAAGGACTACTCTGCTCATAGTATACTATGTGAAAGGAAGGAGCACAGAATAAGTCCAACACCAAGCTAGTCAGCGCAACGGAGGCGAGGAGCAACAGGCTGAGTAAGCAAGCATCTCAGAGAGACGAATCATCTCGACATAAAAACTCAATACATGACGTTATCCTCACAATGATTCGTTGGCCTGGGTAGATCTTCTCAAAATGTGACGTTCAAGAATCGACCAATAATTCAGCAATAAGCAAAAACTAAAAAAAACTGCAATCAAATGACATAAAGCAGACACGCGGAAAAAGATAATTTAAAATGAAATCACCAGCTCAACAACAGACGTAATTAAAAAAAAAAAAAAAAAAACTCGAAATTATGCGATAAACGTGTAGCATACATTTTTTTTCATTAAATTACGACCAACCATTTCAAAATTTTGGTGAACTAGGCAGGCGTCCAGCAACATGGTTATCGTGTTCTCACAATGAATAGGTACTAATATTGTAACTAATTTTCTTATCCTGGACACAACGCATTTCACCTTGCACCTGTCAGACAGGTGCGTTTAACTAATAAACTGAGATTAAAGCCAGGAAGAATCTGGATCACCGAAAGATAGACGTTTCCTTCCGATTCTTTTAAGCGTCGCAAGTGTCAGCCAAGACTATAGGAAAGTAGTACGAACTCAATCAAAGACGCGTTCATCCAAGAAAACGTAAAAAAATATCGCAACTGATACGAACCAAAAGAAGTTCCAATCAAAATATACATATGTAACCGGAATATGTAACCAAATCCGTTACTATATAAAATTGAATATTCTCCTTCAGCTTATACTTACTAAAACCAGCTAGTAATGCTACAGGTGAGCAATTAACTAATTGTTGCAAAAATGGAGATAAAGTTGAGCTGTCAGCAACGAGAGCTAGTTAGGATCTTGTCCTTATGCATCAACATAAATGTAGCAATAATAAATAGGATCTAAGAGTTGGCTACTGATGGCACTAGAAATTCTGATGAGCTACGCATTGTAAGTGATGCTTGAGCTCCTGGGAAACATGGAACAGAAATTTGCAAACATTATGTCTTTTGGTGAAGGTATTTCAAAATCCTAGGTCTCGTATAACCGACGTCATAATCTTTACAGCGCAAAGTTCCATCACGAAAGAATTATATGAACTCATTCCGACACCTTATAAAATAATAATTTATGCAGCATAAATGGGAACTAATGCAACAAAGATTTCATTAACACTCAACTAACACATCAAGCATAAGATAGCTGCGACACCAACAATGCAGTGAGATTAACCACTAGCAAGGCACGGATCTTGTACACAAACTAAAGAACATTATTAAACACTGAACAAATTTACCATTATGGAGCGAGTATAACGATGAATTTTCTGCTCTGACACAAGCTGCCAGTCTAACCAATATGAAAGACAAAACTTTAAGTCAACGTACCTATCACAGAAGAAAAAAAGCGGTGCTGAGTGCATGCCCAGTTAAAAATGATTATGGTTGAGGAAGACTGCACTAGAGATTATACTCGATTATATGTGCACTTGATAGTATAAGTAGAATAATACAAAATTCGTAAACAAAAACTAAATGAGTAACAAGAGTCTATAAATGCTATTCATACACGTGAGCATATCTATTGATATACACGATTATAAAGAGATGTAGTAACTTGCAGTTTCCAGTTTTCCATGCACAACCATGAGAATGCAAATTCAGGAATGACTAAAACTGATTATTTTCTGGCATAAAATATTCTCCTAAGAAACAGTGCCTACAACTAATCAATGCCAAGCCTGAGAATGTCATCGTGTGTTATTATTTCCTTTAAAGGAGCGTTGTTCTCGGAAGGGCGCTCGGGAGGACACAGGGTGTTCGTGACCATGGCTTTGGCGACAGTTTCAACAGGCACACTCATGCGGTTGCGCCAATCAAAACCCTTTGCCAGAGTCTGCGCAAAAACAAGAATATAATTTAGCCTTTGTCATTGATGTAATAAGTATTTATTTTGTATTGAAGTAATATTACTGCTAAGATCAGAGTGAAGAAACAGTCACAGATATATTGAACAAGTACCAATAGTAATATCATTTTTATTATACCTCAGACAAAATGTAAATTTCTGCAATTAATACAAAAATTTTCTAGTAAATATAACAATGAAGCCAAGTGGAATTTATTTCACATGAACTTCCTCAAAAATTATTTAAATTACCTGAAAGAAAGTTACAATCATACAATGAAGTCCGCAGGTGATAAAACTATCAATCTAAATGATATTTCAGCCAAATTTGATGAATAAGAGATTATTCATTCTATTACAAACAATGCAAGTAAAAATTATTGCACTTAGAATTTGATGACATTCTGCCACAAAACAACATAAACAATGCAGCATACATTTAAGTTAGTCCCTAAATGATAAGCTAAGAGATGAAATTGTACAAGAATAAATGTGATTTTCCCTGTCAAATAACAAATGAAATGACAAATAAAATTTAAAGTAATCAATCCTAATGATAAAGTAGAAAGGAAAGACATTATTGGAATGTGTACTTCTATTATTTCAGCCTCAATGAAGGATATGTTCTTCTATCAATAATATGTTCTTCTATCAATAATATGTTCTTCTATCAATGATATGTTCTATCATTTCAGCTCAATCACTTCTATCATTTTCAGCCTCAGTGATATGTTCTTCTTTCATTTTCAGCCCAATCACTTCTATCATTTTCAGCCTCAGAGATATGTTCTTCCATCATTTTTAGCCCAATCACTTATATCATTTTCAGCCTCAGAGATATGTTCTTCCATCATTTTCAGACTCAGTGATATGTTCTTCTATCATTTTCAGCCCTATTACTTCTATCATTTTCAGCCTCAGTGCTATGTTCTATCATTTCAGCCTCATGAGCTGATCTATGAAGCATTTACCTGAGCAACTCCCTCCAGGAGTCTCCTCTCCCGACGCTCGCATAGCAGCAGACCGGGACGGTAAATGGAGACTCGGTCAAAGTTCAAAGCAGCCACGCCTTCCTCAGCCTCTCCTGTAGTTTATTGCAGAATATAGTATCTATATGTTGAGCATAAACAGAAAAAGTTTAATCATCTTGTAGTTTATTGGAGAATATATTATATATATGGTGAGCAGAAACAAAAAAGTTCATATGGTGAGCAGAAACAAAAAAAGTTCAATCATCCTGTAGTTTATTGGAGGAAATAGTATAAATATGGTGGGCAGAAACAAAAAAATTTCAATCAAAATTTCCACACACAGCAAGCCAATTGATTGGGAATTTGAGTACATATTAATATTCATGAAGTTCTAACACATTGGAAGGACAAAATGCATGTAAAAATAATTTCATCTTAAATTGAACCTATTAAATTTGAAAGTAGAACATGACCAATATTCAACTACCATTGGAAAGCAAACCTTTGATTTTTTGGTAGAGAAACATTGAATCCTTATTTGCCCCATGAGATGTGACAAGATGGAAGTGTGAGCACCCGGCCTTCTTCAGGATTTCAGCAGAAGTCAAGACATAGTCACGATCTACTTTAATGAAGCCATCCTTGCCAGCCTTTCCTCGAGTAGTACCCAAACAGCAGTAGGCAACCTGATGATGGGAGTAGTGTCATATTGAGAACCAAATGATCAATTAATTTCTAGTTTTGTGAAAAAAAGACAGTAAACTTCATCTTAGTTAATTCTAATGAGAAAACAAAAGTGCAAAATAACAAATTGGCAAGTTGTCATGACTTGTAACCAAAACAAACTGAAGTCTTCCTTATAAACACACTCACCTCTCACCTTTCTCAGCACACTCACCTCTCACATTCCTCAGCACACTCACCTCTCACCTTTCTCAGCACACTCACCTCTCACCTTTCTCAGCACACTCACCTCTCACCTTTCTCAGCACACTCACCTGTCACCTTTCTCAGCACACTCCCCTCTCACCTTTCTCAGCACACTTACCTCTT
This sequence comes from Hyalella azteca, assembly GCF_000764305.2. Taxonomy (NCBI): domain Eukaryota; kingdom Metazoa; phylum Arthropoda; class Malacostraca; order Amphipoda; family Hyalellidae; genus Hyalella; species Hyalella azteca. The sequence continues at coordinate 41,373 of NW_025943300.1, read as the reverse complement.
TCCATTCTCAGCATTCACCTTTCTCAGCACACTCACATCTCACCTTCCTCAGCACACTCACCTCTGTGTCTGTGAAAGCTTCTTCAAACTCATGAAGCTTATCAAAATCAACTTGTTTAAAAACCAGTTTGTCTGATTGAATTTCATCAAATGCACGTCTGCCAAGCACTGTGACTCTGGTAAATGCGGGATGGGTGATCAGTTGTTTAACAAGTTCCCGCCCTACTTCTCCAGTACCTCCCAGAACAAGGGCTCTAAATGTTTTGGATTCCATGCTTAACAAGATCTGAAAAATCATTAACTAGAGATCTGTCTCATTCTGTTGGATGGAAATAAAGAAAAATCTTTTCTGTCAAAATTTTTTTTTCAAATTTCAATGCCAAGCAGCAAGGCATGAGCAGTTTTATGAGTGGTGACTGGGACTTATGAGGCATTGACAATGCCACAATGGTACATGACTTTAATATATACTGATACTAGTACAGTGGTGAAAACTGCTGTAAATGAATTTTAGCTCAAGATATTGATGTCATTTCAAGCTCTCCATCAGCCACATTGACCTTAAATTGTAGTCCAGTTTAGTTTAGTGGCCAAATGCCAACTACCATCAAACAGTAATAAGGGATGGTTTCAAGCATTTTTTGATGATAACTTCTTACTGTTGAACATTTAATAAACAAGTTTTGGTTCATTTTAAAGCTTTGTGAGGGCTATCAAAAGGCATCCTAAAAAAATTCCATATGCTGTTGGTAAGGTGTCAGGCACAAAACAAAATCGTCCCAAATTACCCCTGGAACGAGGTAATCTGGAAGACCGGGACACTTGAAATAGAACTCAATTTTAAAATGTTTGAAGCATACAAAGTGTACTCATTCATTACACTGGTATTACTTTAGATCAGTGGTTCCCAAACTTTTTCTAGCGCCCCCCACAGACACATATAAAAACATACGCCTCTTTATTGAAATTTAGTACGCTGCAATAGAAAAGAAAGGTAAAACACAAATGTGTATTTCACAGATGGAACCCCACTTAGCAAACCAATATGTTTTTCAGCTGTTTCAACTGTTTCAACACTAGAAACCTAGGACGCCTTGGGCAAATTTATGGCCAGACTCGTGGCCGGTCTCACGACCAATCTCCAAATTCAATCATCAAGGAATATCTCCCAAACTAATGAACGCAGCTCAATGAAACTTAGAACATGTCCTCATCATAAACTAACTGTGATGTTAAGCATGCAAAAATTTTTAAAATTTATTTTGCATTTGTGAGTTATATTGCGATACAGGCCAAAATTTGCAGTGATCAAAGAATTTCTTTCATTTTGAATGTACATTCCTAACTACAAAACAGTGATTTTTTAGATTTAAACATTTTTACAACACTTCTCTTTAACTTCACTTCTTGTTTGTCTGTTTGTCTGTCTGTCTGTCTGCTACAAATCTTGTAATCGAAATTTGACACACTTCTACTTATCCTAGCGATCTGAAATTTTGCATACTTGTTTAAAGTTGGAGACAATGCATGAATCAAATGTCAAAATAAATGATTCAAAAAGTTAATTTTTTTTCAATATTAAAAAAATTGAAAAAATAATTTTGTCAGCTACAAATCTTATAACTGATATTTGACACACTTTTACCTGTCTAATTGATCTGAAAATTTGCACACTTGTGTGAAGTCAGAGGCAATGCATGAATCAATTAATAGAATAAATAATTTTGAAAGAAAAAAATTATATATTAAAAAAAAGTTATATATTAAAAAAAAGTTATATATTAAAAAAATTGATAATTAATTTTTTTGAGAAATTCATGGTACATCTTTAAGATTGGAGACACTGGATTCTTTGGAAGTGTTGTCTTTAAAAAGTAATTTTTAAACGTACGGTATATTATTTCATTCAACCTTCGTTTGCGAGATTTTTTTATTTCACCATCATTCTTGATTTCACACTTCCTTATATTCGGCCCGTATTGCTGGGTAATTTGTCGCTTAAATTCGAGATGATCAAAAAATTTCTTCTTAACTACTGAACAGATTTCAACGAAACTCTGTATATAAATATCTAACCTCACAACGCTGATGTTTAGCTTGTCACTATTTTTCTAATTTGCTTTTGTTCGCGAGTTATACAGATATAGGAGAAACGACCGGCCGTTTTAACCAAGAGCCGTTTACGTATAGCCGTGTAACTCGCAAACGAAGGCAAATTGAAAAAATGTAACAAGCTAAACATCACCATTGCTGAGGTTAGGTATTTAAATACTAAGTTTTGTTCAAATCTGTTCAGTATTTTAGAAGAAATTTATTGATTACTGCAAATTTAAGCATGTATTGTTGTTTAAATCATGAATGAAGGTGAAATGAAGAAAAAAACTTGTGAACAAGGCACAATAGAAAGAATTTCACAAGCTAACATTGTCGTTCGGTAGTTAGGGTTGTAAATTCAAAATTTTGTCCAAATTTGTTCAGTAGTTTGGAAGAATTCCTTGATCACTGTGAATTTCAGCCCGTATTGCCATATAACTGTGGCAAAAACAAATGAAGGCAAAATTCAAAAAATTTTCATGAGCTGAACATTACCGTTAGGTCCTAATTAATACCTGTACTACTACTAAGTTTCATTGAGCAAGTTCATTAGTTTGAGAGATATTCCATGATCGTTGAATTTAGAAATTGGACGTGAGACTGGCCGCGATACCGACCGTAAATTTGTCCAAGACGTAAACCAAGAAGAAGTTAAAAGAAAACAGATCTGTTTGAAAAAACCAGCACAGGGAGTCATGATGTGCTGCACCTATTGTGTACAAATCATCAAACAAACGTTCGGATTTCGACTTCAGACTGCCCCCCGGGGCCTCCCCCATATCCCCCTCTTCTTCCTCACTGCCCCCCAAAACCTTTCCACCGCCCCTAGGGGGGTGATATCGCCCACTTTGGGAACCACTGCTTTAGATTAAGTGCATCCAAAAAGTTTTTTTAATTATATGTTTTTTGGGGAGTAGATAAAGAATCTGAAATCCGTTTTTGGAGGTCGACATCAGAAAACCAATTTTTTTCTGATTTTTTACATATTTTCTAAGATAAAATGCCAGTTAAATCTTCGCCCCAAATATGTGAATTTATAGCATTTTCAACTTAGTCTCAGTGACCCATATACTCTTGCAACCACGACATTGCAGGCAACCACGGTTAGGTTAGGTTATATTAGGTTAGGTTTTTTTGCCAATTTTTGCCAGATTTTTTTGACGAATTAGAGCCTTGGGGAAAAAAAAATCAATTTTCCAATGCCGACCGCCAAAAACGGATTTCAGATTCTTTATCTACACCCCAAAAAACAAATAATAAAAAAAAAACACCTTTTGTTTTGGATGCACTTAATCTAAAGTTTTACCATTATACCTACTAACACTACTCTGAAGTCCTCCTCTTCCTTTGTAATTTGTAAATGATGTAGATGTAGTATAAATAACATTTTCTGTGGATTTTTATGTGTTTTTCCTTTATTGATATGATATTACCATATCAATACAAATTACAATATCATATTATTGATGTGATTATCATATCCATTGAATTCCATTCCATATTACCATATCCACATGCCATTGTGCATTTACAAGGACTTTGTCCATAGCAAGCTTCATATTAACAGCCATGTTGTATTGTTGCATTTCTTCTGTATCTGTGATCTAACAGGACGCAGGACGGCTTGTAATTTTGCACCATTGTAATTGAGTCAAGTGAATTCACTATATAAAAAAAAGATCATAAAAACATACCTGAAACAGAAAGGAATCTTTTGGTGACAATAATCAACATAAGTCAAAATTCATATTTTTAAGAAATAAATAATAGTTTAGGTTAATTACTTTTCATTCTGGGTTGCCCAGGACCCCAGTGCTGCAGTGCACAATATATCTATGGTATCTTATTGGTATTGCTATCAGCTATCATTGCTAGCTATGCACAATTTTATGATGACTAATGTCTAATGATGCATTAATTTTTTGTTAAGTGATTTTTTATTTTTCTTGCTTAGCAAGGTAAATGTAATCAAAATTTTTTATTGTTACTCAATTGATTTTATGGTTAACTGGAGCTTTGCTAACAAAGGTTCTACTGTAAATGCATTTTAGAGGTGTCCCTTATTACCCCAGGCAGCTAGGCCCAGGGGGGCAGTGTCCCTTATTTCCCTGTAGTGCATAAAATAACCGCCATTCTTTTTCAAATGAGGTACGCAAATTCCATCTATCACGTTTGTATACCAACACCTGTGTGCAACATTTATGCAAGTAAAATTTTTCGATAAGGCAAATTTTTTTTTTTTGCTACAAACCTAAAACCTTAGCAGAGCCAAGAGTTACTTTTCCAAAATTGCACTTTTCACACTTTTTTCAGGAATTTTTAAAAGGTAGTAATTAGTAAATGTAGCCAGTAAGGCTGTAAGTATGATTTCCTAACTACCGTAACTAGCTTTATGCTACATACCTAGCCTAGGAGGCTAGGTTATCAGCCTACTAGGTAGCGTAGCTATTAAAAATGTTAAACTTTATGCCACCATTTTTAGTTTTGCAAGATTTTTATTAGTTTAGCTGCCACAACATTTCTAGCCATGGTCAGGAAGATGTGCCAGGTGCGCAGAAATTTATAAAGTCATTTTAACGACCTGCGCAGTGCGCTGTACTATGCCAGTAAAAAATGCGCCGTACTTTTAGAAAGCTAAAATAGTTCAAATATGGACGCGCGGCAACGCAAATTATGTAATCACACTGACCGTACACACAAACGTGTATCTGCATTGTGTTGTGGTTGGATACGAGTTAACTACATTGCTAACGCGTCAACTCAGGACTCAGGTTCTAAGAGTCAGCACAGTAATGAATACTCATTCATAGATCACAATTCAATTGGACATGAATTACAGAACTAAAGAAGGCAACATGGCTTTAGATGTGCCATCAGTGCCTTCTAATGAATGACTGGACTGGTTGCGGCAAGTACTGTAGGGTATAAACCTGTACGTCAACAGTACGATCCTGCATGCCAATGTTGGGACTACATTTCCGACATCCTCCCGGCCGGCAAAATTGACACGATCAATACCTAATAACAGTGTGCATAAATGGACTATACAAATTAGGTCAATATGGCATAATTACAGGGCCTAATTATACTATGCGATACAAAATATGAATATATATATTTGCAAGATAAGTCAATGGTCTGTCGTTTATTTTCGCTTCATTTGAGCAATTATGGTTTCCAAATCTGGGTGCGTTATGTTATGTCATGCGTACTTTGAATGTGCAAAAATTATAACTATCATATGAAAATTGTTACGTATGTTATCATAGCACGAATCGCAATAGAGTATCAAGATTGCAGTTCTGCCACCACCCTTCATTGAATTATCCCGCCTTTTTCTAAAATTCAATAAATTCTCTTCCAGCTCCAGCAAAGTTTGCAAAATTCATTAGCTGCATAAAATACTCTCTGCTGTGGTGTTCGAGTTCCAGTTGACATGACAATAATGATGACATCCGTTTGCATGTTAAATTAAATAGAAGCACTTTTGTTAAATGTTAACAATTAGATTGGGGTTATTTCATCAAGTGGTAAACTTGCGGTTCCAAAAATGGCAGGAAAGCTCTAATCGCGCTGCTCTGAAGGCAATCTATATAAATAATAATATAATATAATACACGCCTACACTGGAGGAAGTTCAAACTTCAGAGGTGGAACTTATCAGTTATAACTTAATGCAGTAAATTTGCAGTAAGTCAGAAAATACCAGAAAAATACCAGATTTAGGCATATATACCAGATCTAAAATATTCATACCAGACACCTTCTGAAAATACCAGATTTGTGAAATCTGGTATAGAAATATACCATCTGGCAACGCTGGCTTCAGTGTTACTTGAAATCTACAGACGATGTTGCCATAAGGCATTCCCATTCCATCCAGATGAAAACTGTGTCTAAATCAGAGCTGTGTCGGACTCAGACGGCTCCGCGGCCCGCGCCGATAGCTGTGCGGTGTGGAATCGATGACCGTGATTTGCGCAAACGCCTGCGCAAAGAAAATATAATTAGATTGCATTGTGCGAACTGCGCTGACCTAGGGCTTCAAAAAACTATTCATGTGTGGGAAATTTCCCCGTTTATATACATCTTCCTAACTTCCTGAGTGTGGTAAATGGTAATCAGTTTAATTAAATTTTTTGACCATGAATCCAAAGTAATACATGAAAATCATTTTTAGGATTCCATCAAGCATCTGCATGTGTCATGCAACTGCAAGTCAAGGCTCAGGTGTACAGGTAGAATGTTGAAGTAGAACAACTCTTACATTTAATGAAATTATTGATCTTCACTTTGCTCCATTTTTTTCCAAACCATTGTGATCCAAAATCCAGTTAGTTTAGTGGCCAAATGTTTACTTCGATTTTTTAATCAAACAAAAATTTATGACATTCGAGCCGCGAGATTTCATACCTACTGAAATTATATGATATTAGAGCCGCGATATTTCAGACAAAAATAGGACTTTTCCAGACTAGATCTCAAAAGAGACGAAGTGACAAGGAGGCTGGAGGGACAGGTGAAAAGCAACAGAAACAAAGACACTCGAACAAGAGGTTGCTTACACGGGACGTTGACTGCCCGCACCGTCCGCACAAGAGAGACAGAGAAGAGAAATGGAAGGAATCCTGCCTACATAATAACTTAACCCCACAACTGAGACCTACAGTCAGACTCAGACACCGTGAGCTCAGCGGTGGGGCCGTTGGGGGCTTGGGGCACTCAGGGTCAGGAACAATCCCCCTAGGAGCGTGAAATTCCATAGGACTTCTGACGAGCACAGACACCCGTCAGAAGTCCCCCCTGAGGGGGTCCAAAATCCAAATCATTGTCAAATGACACATGTCAATAATTTATAGGGCTAACAGGTGCAACATGAATGATGAAATTATGAAGGCTCAAGTCAAGGCTGATAGCAGATTAGCAGGCATGATAACAATAATTATATAGATCAGAATAAATTTTACAATGAATTGGGCCCTGACTTTTGAGTCTTGACTAGGCTAAGACGGAGTCTGAGAGTAAAACAGGGAAGCGGGCAAGCGGCACATCACCGCCAGTCCGCCACACATGACGCTTCAGAATACAATACCTAGTGGCTAGTAATAAAGAAACCTTGTTCAAGTTGTATGATTTATGACTATATCCAATCATTGCAAAACAAATGGATAAATTAACATTTATTGCAAATTCAGATTGTCTGCTTATGCTGTTATGCACGAGTGGAGTTACGGTTAAAAAATTAGGGAAGAAATCCAAAAGAATGTTCCGTTTCTGAATGTTCCGTTTCTGTTTAGCACCGGTAGCGGTCATTTTTGACCGTTTTTCATGAAAACTGTACTACCGGTACATGTTACTGTTAGTATCAACCCTTTGAATAGATTACTACACAAAATATCAATTAATAAGACAAATTTCTACAATTTTTCAGCTAGAAACCCTGCTAACAATGCAAGGAGCTTCCCCTACAAAAAAAAAGTCGTAGAATGGACAGGATTCAACGATTCTCGGTATAACAATATGGAGCATTCACGGATTTGGGGCGTGGTGGCTGTGACTCTGAAAAGAAGCATTATTCCGGAGGGAGTCAGAGGTCTTTTCAACGGCCATCTGCAACACGTCTAAACATCACCGTTAGGCTCTAATGATTATGTGTACCAAGTTTCATCAAGCTACGTTCAGTATTTTGCGAGATATTCCACGCTCACTGAATTTGGAATCACGGCCGCGAGACCGGCCGTGAGAGAGGCCGCGTTTTTGTCCGAGACGTATCTGAACGCATCACATGTTCGTTGACTCGTTACTAGGAGAGAAAAGGGAGGGTGAGAGGTGACAGCAACCTTAGCTACTAATCTTGAACAAACCGCAGACAGAATAGGACTAATAAATGCAAGTTAAACTACAAGATAATATAACTACTTTTTTTTACTCATTCACAATTTAAATTAGGCATTGCTTCGTGATCTTAAGTGAGCAACTGTCAGGTGACAATGTTGATACCATTCGTCCCTGGATATTTCCTGTGCGAAGTGTCGGCATTGAAGAAATAGGCCCATGGCCTGTTGCCGATTCCTAAACTTTTCGTGACTTGATTCACAAGGGATCCGGCCTTTGGAACCCGATCTTTCCATAACTGGCGATTGATTGAGATAGCTGCTGGACTTATTGCCTGGTCTGTAACTTGCTGGGCATTTCAAGACTGAATATATGCTATAATCCAAAAGTTTATTCTATAATCGTTTACGCTGTTCCTCTATATCCTCGGATCCCGCTACAATAGATTCATCCCTCAGGTCATACTTAATTACGATTCAATATCGCATCGTCCACTACCAAATCTAAACCGATTTATTCCGATGTCAAGAATAGCATTTGAGGTGTTTATACACAAGGAAAGTATTATCAGATGGCATTATAGTCAAGTTATTTCTACTTCAAATATCAGGCTAGGCAGAATTCTATTTTATCGTGGAGTTTCACGGGTTCTAAGTGACATAATAAAGTTGAGGTATGTGAATTCAAATGTGCAATGGTTCGACTAGAACCACTCAAGATTTTTTGTACAGAATTTTTCTCTATATTACACATGACGATTATACAAACAATTTTAATTCTTCGTACTGAAATCCATTGCGGACCACATATCGCACCTCAAGGGAATAGAAGTAAATTGGTCCCTTCTCCATATTTCAATCACTTGCGCCATTGTGTGTGGGGCGCAGCTGGAAGCCTGATCTGTTAATCCTTAAATAACTTTCTATGGAAGGCATTGACGCAAGACCACCGTCACCGATTCAGTTTGAGGATACATTTTCAACTGAATGACCTTAATGCGAGGTCAATATTTGGACAAATTAGAGTGCGCTATTAGCATAGCAATTAGACTGGGGAGGAGGAGGGGCCCGGTGGTTTCAGTTAAGAGTACTAAGGTTGGAGCAGAAAGGTGTAAGTTTGAACCCAACTGTGTGCCAGTATCAGGTCTGAAGCGGCGTGGAGGCCGGGTCCGGGTGATGAGGAAAGGCACTATGGAACTTTGGAAGCAGTGAGTTGCGTGTTTGAGACCCGCAACAAAATGTGAATGTTCTGCGATGTTGAGAATCGTCTGAATCGACGACAGGTTCAAGGCCTAATGAACGCTGAAACCGCTATTATAAATTGATACATTAAGATCGAAAAGAACTATTCAAAACAAGTACAGCAATCAGCACAATTAACAAGTTTCAGCTTTTTTCCGAACATTTCTCAACAAGCAAGCAGGAAGAGTGGAAAACAATTAAACGCAGTTTGAAAAATAACTTGACTGTTCTTATTAGGTTCTAAAGAAAATTAGAGTATTACAGTACCAATACAGGCTTGTGACTAGTCGAGGAACGAAAATAACGGACAAACGATTTAAAGTTTGCAATCATGCACAAAACTGTTTTTCTAAATGCATAACTAACTAAAAGTTTAGAACCAGCATTAAAATTAAACTGACCTTTCACTTTCAGTAACATAAACCTAAAATATACAATGAAGAATGTATGCTAAATAAGTAGTATTAAGACGAAAATGATTGGCTGGTAAATATTAATACATCGAACCCTTGCAAAAGAGCGGCAACTACAAGGGCAAAAATATAACAAAACTAAGATTAGGAATGAACAATATCAGATCCTATGCTCATGAAATAATAAAATTAATGGTAACGTTATGCACTAAATTTCCGTTATTCACTAATTCCATGACTAAATTTTGAAGTACAGAAGAACAAGAGGCATCTTCAACATGAAAATGTGTTCACAACACTCCAAGAGTTCACTAAATGTACGCTGTTTACCGGTCATCATTTTGCGATCTGAAGAAAATCGCGCAGTGCACGCGGTCAAATAATCCTTAGCGAGAGCTCTACCATAAACATCATAGAAAATCTCATCAGCGAGTTGTGGAGGATCTTGGCAATCAGAAGAGCAACTACTGCTTCTAGAACCGAAAGAACAATCATTCTCTGAAAGAGAATTCCCTCTTCTGTCATGATTAGCGGATAACTTTTTCCTCTTGAGACTTTCGATTGTGGCTCGTCTCACGACATGAATGGCTCCTGTGAATTGAATGTACGACATGATTTTTTGAAATAGCACAGAGACTTTCTCCCTGTGATTGAGGTCAACCTGGCGACCAGTGCAGCAATTTGCCTCCCCATTTACCGACATGGTCCCTTCGCCGCGTGTGGAATCACGGCAGGCACAGCATTCGTCAGAAAGAACTTTAATCTGAAAAATCATTTCATGAAAAACATTTTTAAATATAAAACACATTAAAAGAATAAAACACAGTGTGCATAGCACGCTAATCAATACATTAATTAGAAATATTAAGAACTTTCGCGCGAAGCATATTTAATGTGAAAAGAAGGGTTCCATTAATCTCCAAATTTTTTGAATTCATTTATTTTCCAAAAAGGCAAACACACTATGGAAATATTTATTTTTACTTCAACATCTCGAAAGTAGTTATGTTGACGATGTAAATCGACAGAAAAACATTTCAGGTTTACCATGTTTTGTAGGACACTGAGTCCCACGCCCATAACAACGGGCACGGATTCATTGTTGTTGTTGTTGCTGCTCGCGGGTGAGTAGATCGAGAGCAACAAATTCGAGAGAAAATAACGGTGGCGAGATACTGGAACTTCCCGCACGAGGTTGTAGATCTTGACGAACTTCATACCTGCAAACAAGAGATATAATTTATGTGTTATACTTAAGACACATGAAGGCCACCCAACCGCACATGCATAATAAAAATCTCAAAGTAATATTTCAAGCAGTGCAATGCTTTATAAGTAGCGCTTTTGGAAGCCTTCTCCAGATACCTTTGATCTCGACAGTCATGGCGGTGACGAGAGGTGCGAGGCGACTGTCCTGGACGGAAAGCGCTCCAGCGAGCAGCTCTTCCATCTTTTCTGCCTTAACAGGAGCTTGCTGGCCATGATATAGCCACACCAGCTCAAGCATCAGCGCTATAAACCTCTGTAAAGATATACAAATTACGAGTTCAAGAAGCTGTTACCCAACAGTAGAATGGCAGCTCCTTCCGAAAATCACCTTTTTTATATGCAAACATAATTACCTATTATGTACTCAAAAATTGAGAATGGTTTAGCTGAACATACCCAGAATGATTCTAATTCCAGTGGTATCTGTAAAGACAAGCACAACCAAAATACCAAAAAAAAAAAGTTTGATCCAGACGAGTAAGAATCTGTCTCTTATACACATCTAGATGTGTATAAGAGACAGCTGTATAACTCACGAATGAAAATTAAATGTAAAAAACATTTACGAGCTGAGCATCTCGGTTAGGTCCTAATGAATACATGTACCTTGTTTCGTCGAGCTGCATTCATTACTTTGGGTGATGTTCGTTATTCATTGAATTTGAAGATATTCCTTGGAGACCGGCCTTAAAATTGTTAGAGAATAGAGATAACTAATTAAGTGCATACCCTTGCTGACTGAATCGACACTTCTCCGAACCCGCCTGCGAACTCGAGCAACTGAAACACTCATAAGTCCTTCAATACCTGTCTCTTATACACATCTAGATGTGTATAAGAGACAGCAGTAAAGACTGGCTTCAGTGCTTTTTTGAACTCTGCAGTAGGGAGCAAGCACAGGATCAAGCTGAGTCGGGAAGCAACAGTCAAAAGAACTTCCAAATATTTCACGACAAGAATAACTTCTTTCCAAAAATTTCCCCATCATATTGCGTGTTAACCAATGAGGAATTCTTCCTCCGGTGAAACCATTTTCTGAATTGGAAGACATAGACAACGACGAATCAACAGAGGTATTGACAAGGCCTTCAGTTGGTGCCTGGCAAGGAGGGGCAGAAGGAGCTGAAGCAGGACTGGAACACGTCAGAGGAGGGATGGTACCATTAGGAGGCAAATCTAATGCTTTGTTTACTTCAACATTTTCTTTTGTGTCCAACTCAATCTTGAGAGGTTCTAATTTAACATTAAACTTCTTGTCATCTTCAGCATCAGGAGTTTCCAACTTCAAGGAAGAAATTGGGTTAGCTGAAGCAGATCCCAAGTTATGTGCTGCAAGTACTTTTTGGAGGCCTTTCTCAAACTTGAGCAGCCCTAGCTTCAAATTAACGTCTTCACTCTTTAGATTGAGCTGGCTTACAGATGGCTTTGAGTCAAACAGAGCTTTGGGCAGGTTATTAAAAAAACTGCTCTTTGCTACATTTTTTTGCACTTCAGTTATACAACAGTCATCTTCATTCTTCACATCGTGCAAGTTTAAAATTCCTGATCTGCTAGAAGACTTGCCCAAGTAGCTGCAATCTCTTCTATGAGAATTTAGCCCAGAAGGCTGTGTCAAAATTTTTAGCACTTCAATTTCATCATCAATTCCAGTAGAGGTAGTATACGTTGTTTTAGGTGTTGTAGTGGTAGACGAAGTATGTTTCAATTTTTTTGAAGGGTGGTTGTCTTCTTCATCATCACTGACTACAATAATATCAGAGAACAATTTCTGTGGAAGAATTGTCTCACCAGTTAGATTCACCAGTTCATGGGTAGCATCATCAGCTTCATCTAAAATAACGATTTCTTGTACTCTGTTGGGAGGTTTGGACGGAGACAAATATTCTGTGATCGAACCATTATTTTGAATTCTATTACGCCGCAGTAATGTTGTAGGGCGACGAGCTGTAGTTGCAGTGACAGGGGTTGACTTCCTTGGAGTGAATGAAGAGGCTCCATCCAGAATCTGTTTGAAATTGAAAGAAATTAACTAAAATGACAATCTTATTATAATGCCTCAAAATTAGTCATTCTTCAATAGGTAACTATTTAGGCTAATCAGGATATATTATGGCAAGCTCACTCACCAAAGGTTGATCAGCCGATCCAGCACTCTGCATACCTGTCAAAAAAATCAGTGGTAAGCTAAGGATCGTATCATGTTACTAGGAAAATTGTATAGGTACCTATTGTTAATAGCACACGCTTCCAAGATGCTCACCCTATCATGGTTCATCATGGTTCACGCTAGACCGTTACAGCCAGCCCACACCACGTAGGCTACCGGCGCTCCCTGAATCAATCAGTGCGCAGCACAAAGCCATCTTATGACCGAACAAGTGTGATGTCGCAACCACTCGGCAACACCAGAAACCAATCAGATATTAACACCTATAAGTATCAGAACGAAGTAGAATAAAATGAATGAAAAATAATAGCAAAATCACTTGGCAATGCAATTTGAATAAGAGTGTGCAAAGCAAAAATCAAAGAGACCTTGATTCCAAAACTTCAAAGAAGAAGCTCAACTGCGTACTACTTAGCGAACAGCAGCCAACTGCACTTGGGCTGCAGCTTAGTGTAGGGCTGCAGCTTAGTGTAGGTACTATTCAGTAAAATTCAAGAACTAATTTAATTAAATTAGCATCATTAAATTCTAGGATACTTACTTGGCCTACTATGGGCTGGGTAGAGATATGGCTGAATCTTAGCTGGATCATGGCGCTGAGAGAAAAATAGGTCTTTCAATAACATATTGATCATCTATCAGTAAAATTACCACATTCTAATAAAATTAGTTAAAATACCGTAGCATAATGTCCAACAAAGTGACATCCAACAGGAAGCAGATTAATCACAACTGTAACCCAATGAATAATTTTAATGTCACAATGCTTTGAGATTATACTCCAACAATATTTGAAACATCAACAAAAAATTAAAACATCAACTAATTTCAGAACACTTTAACTTTGCACAAGTAAATAGTGTGTTTGATAAAAATTCATATGAATTGAACAGAAATCTATTTTATTTACAGATAAACTCACACATAGCAGTATATCCCTCAAGAAATTGTGATGAGCAATGAGTGTGCCTGGACCCAGGAGAGGTCTTAGCACAGCAATGCTTTCATTATCACACAGCACTAGATTCAGACGATCTCGGGAACATGCGAAATCTGAGCTACTCACAACTTCAGCTCCAGCAGCTGACAATACTCTGTTTATGGACAAAGAAATAAATTACCAAACTAAGCAAATACATTTCTCATATTTGAAAAAATACATGAGGCATCTAAGTCAATAGTCAAACATTAGATATTCATAAAGAAAAAGATTGCATGTACAACTCTTTGATAAATAATTTATTTAATAACTTGTTTCAGATAGATGAAAATTAACCATACTCTGCATTATGGCAGCTTACCTCCTAAATGATCTGCTGTCAGATGATTGTTTGACACGAACATACATTGTCCAGCCCGAGAGGATCCCCCGATGTTTGATGCTGTCAATGCTGGAAGTGTTATTAGCAATCAAGCCAGGCAATGCACATCCTCGTCCAGCAGATTCCATTGCAGCTTTAGCTCTCAGTCTGTGATATCGTGTAATTCCATGGCCCCCCATGCACTCATGAGGTTCTTCAGACACCCAATAGCCACTCAAACAACTTGCCTCCACCCAAGACATGCGCACAATCCATATGCCTTTGAAGTAGAAACATATGTGAATTAGAGGGATAGTTATAGGTAAAGAGAAATTATTTTCTTGATTGTTAATTGGTTAGGACCAAAATATTCCATATCTTAAACAAAATATTCCACATATTAAACAAAATATTCCATATATTAAGGATATAATTAATGAACATACCTGCAGCCAAACAAGCCAAAAGGCGCTCAGTTGGTCTAAAGTGGTCATTCTGAACCACCAAGTGAGTACACTGTTCATTAAACTGAACGTGGTGGAGATCAAGCACTATTCCTTGCAAACCTTGAATCTTTTCAATCAAAGCAGGTTTCAAATTTACAGGAAGGGATGCAAACTGAATCTTTGGATAAGCCATGATGTGAAAATACTAGATTTAAGGATGAAATGCAGATTGAATATTAGAACTGCCATTCATTCTCTGCAGATCTTTGTCAATTGTGACCAGAAAACCTGATTTCAGCACAAGATTCAACAGTATTTTGTTCCAGTTTTTATTTTGTAAAATTAAGAATAATTTTATGAAGGTTTATCTATTCTGATGGTTTAAGGGTCTATATTTCATTTATTATTAGAATTTTCAATACATACCTACAAGTATATTACAAATATTTAACCCTTGATTAAAACAAAAAAATTGTAGCACAGCTGAATTTACATGCTGAAAACATATGCAAACTGAATTTTTATTCATAACTATCAAGCTGAAGAATCTACTTCAAAAAAATAAAACCTGCAAACTTTATGTTGATAAAAAACCAGCTAAAATCAGCCATATGTTTTCATTGGAGAATATTGGGAGCACATCATCTCTGATACAATGGTCATACATTAAAACTAAGATCAAAGTTATTTCACCTGCCCTGCTGGGTTTCTATTTTCATTGACTAGAATGTTTTTCCTCAATGAAATTAATTATTTCTTATCCTTTTATGGTTTTTTGATTTTCCTTGCCTTGTTTCCAATTGATAATCTTAGCTGCAGGGAGAAAATAATGTGATGTTACAACTAAAGAAGCATTTTGATTAGCCAAAAATAATCCAAAATTTAAGCAATGTTTCCTCATCATTGCAGTAACAGGAACATGAATTCATGATTCATAAATGAATTCATAGGTGAAATGTATTTCACTGCTGAAAGGTCAATAAACTCACAGCTCCAGAAATAATGTTCGGTTTGGAATCAATGTACCAGATCAACTGGTTAAACACCCCTAATTCTGTGTACCCACTAAAGATTCATTGGCATAGTAAAACAAAAAAAAATTTTTGTCCAATGACAAAATTAGACAAAGAAATGAAAACCAGACATAACAGTCATGCATGTGTATTGTGCAAGCTAAAATGCTATGACATGAAGCACAAGCTTTTAGAGTTCCACAATAATAAGAGAATTGGTGCTTGGATGTATGGAAGGAATGAATTGAAATGCTCCAAATGCTGTCAGCATTTGGAGCGCAGCCCAGATGAGGGCCCAAATTGACAGTCAACTTTTCCCTGCCCTCCAAAAGGGGGGCCCAAAGCTCAAATTTTTTAGTTCTGCTGGCCTGAGGCTCCCCATGTGTGGGCAGTCTCTCTGTTGCTACTAGTGAGGGATGTTGAGGAGAACCCATGCTTGACTTGGATGTGTGACATATAGTAAACTCATCCTGGTCACCAATCATATCACCCACACACATGAACAAACTCCAAACAGTCCAGGATGCAGCACTCAGGATAGCCAGAGGTTGCACTGATACAGAGGGCTTAATTAAGCAAGGTTTTAGCACATCCATTACTGCCTTCACACATTAACCTAAATTTTAACCAATTATTCATGATTAACTATGCAATGTATTTCTTTCATCTTTTTCCAGCACCAATTAATATTCCAATGCCAGTGTCATTGCCTTTAATGTGAAGCTGTGGTAATTTTTCTGATCAATTGGGAATTCAGAAGGCTATTATTACTAGTTAGAAGGACCATTGCCCAGGTGGGTTGGATGATAGTCTATCCCTTCAGGCCAAAAGTAAAATAATGTTTTGGTGCCTCAGTGTTAATGCCTTGCTGAAGTCTTTCTTCACTAGTCTTAATAAACTTTATTACACAATTTTAAATTGAGGCTTTTGGTTTTTCATTTAACTGCTGTCATTGCAAGGTTTACTTGAATGAGCATTTTGTTCTGTGCTGGTAATATGTGTTCATTTAGTCTGTGCTAGCTATTCTGTCCCATGGTTTTTGATGCTTTTCCTAAAGTTCCACTATGATTCATCAACATTTTTTCAAGTCGAGTTATATTATTTGTTCAGTTAGTTATCTACTGTCAATAAGTTTAAAGTTTTAAGCTTCAAATTTTAATTTGTTCATTGTAGCTTCATTAACAATTCTGATTCCTGTTCCATTAATTAATGATTCAAGCATGTTTTATCACCTTCAGTGACCTTCAGATAGTCATGAGTGGTGAAATTATCTTACAATATTTCTCATGTTCCAAGCCTTATCTCGTATTATCAGTTAATTCTAGTAAATTAATTTTAGTTATGCTTTGCAGTTGACTGGCACTAGCACCACCTTTGCCTGCCCATGCTCTAATTTCTAGTACCGTCAAATGGGGTATAAAGGGACAGGCGGGGTAAATCAGGATGCGTGTCCCGCATTTCATAGAAATGTTGTAGCAGCTAAACTAATCAAAATATTGCAAAACTAAAAATAGTGGCGTAAACTTCAACATTTTTACTATCTATTATGTATAATGCTAGTCAAGATATCAAACATTTACTATCCTAAAAAATTGCTGAAAAAAGTGTGAAAAGTGTGATTTTGGAAAAGTACTTCTACTAATGTCTGGAGCAAGAAAAATATTCGCCATATTAAAAATTTTTACTTAAATAAAAGTTGCAATTGATGCAATTGACAGAATTAGCCTTTCTTGTTCTAAAAAAATGGCAGCCATTTCTGTGCAATGGGGTAATAAGGGACATCCCCCACCAGGGTAATTAGGGACAACCCCCGGGGTAATTAGGGACAACCTGGCTAAAACACATTTACCGTAGATCCTCTGTTAGCAAAGGCCACAGAGAATGTCATGCTCAGGAAGGCCACAGGAAATGTCATGCTCACTGCAAATTTTGGCACGTGTTGTCATATGTCTTACGAATGAAGGTGAAATTCAAAATATTTTCACAAGCTAAACATGACCATTAGGTCATAATGAATATGTGTACCAATTTCATCAAGCTACATTCATTTCTTTGGGAGATATTCCATGCTCACTGAAATTTGACACCGGCCGCAAGTCTGGCCGTAAATTTGTCCAAGACGTGTTGCACAGAGCTCTTTGAAGATAAAATACAGCTGATAACCATATAGAAGTTATACATATTTTCAGGGTTGGCAATGATTAAATCAAAATGATTAAATCATGTGGTTAAATCACTTGATTTTTTATAAAAAAATCATGATTTTTTTTATTTTTTTCGATTTTTTTTTCATTTTTTTGATTTTTTCATATATTGAAAAATATTGAGTGGCAGTCTTTAATTTATATTGAGGTATTGTTATTCATGGTTCAATATAAATGTACTATGAATGACAAATTGGTATATAAACTTGTTGCCTTTAGTGTGTATTAGGTTCCAATAAATTGAATGTTTTTGGTACAGAGGCATCAAGTGTTCAATACATTGTACGTAGCTTGCAAATTTTGGCACGTGTTATCATATGTCTTACGAATGAAGGTGAAATTCAAAATATTTTCACAAGCTAAACATGACCGTTAGGTCCTAATGAATACGTGTACTAATTTCATCAAGCTACATTCATTGCTTTGGGAGACATTCCATGCTCACTGAATTTTGACACTGGCCGCAAGTCTGGCCATAAATTTGTCCGAGATGTGTTGCACAGAGCTCTTTGAAGATAAAATACAGCTGATAACCATATAGAAGTTATACATATTTTACAGTGCAAGTGGACAACATTATTTCTTATTTATAATATAAAATCACTATTTTTTCTCTTCTTTAAAACATATTATTGAGTTGGAACTGCTGGTTAAATGAGATTCACTTCTGAAATGGCTTGACCAAAAATTTGATCACAATTGCAAAAGAAATGAATTAGTGAGACAAATAGGGAAAATTTTCAAGATTGGAAGCCTATCTTTGTGTTATAAATAACTAATAAATGCACAATGTTGTCTTTAAAAAATATTTATTTCAACATATTTTTTATTAAAGCAACTGAATCGAAGTCCGTAAATTAGTGTTGATGTTCCTTTTTGCGTTTATTGTTTATAAGTGACGCAGACAGCAGTGCAAGCTAAGTGATTGCAATGAACCAATGTGTTTACATTACACTTTTTGGTATGTGACAATAGATTTTTTAAATAAAAGGGTAAAGATTGAAAAAATGAAGTTATGAACTGTTATTTGAGAACAACAAACTATTATATTAGGCCCCAGGAAATTGAAAGAAAAAAATGAAAGTACAATTTATTTTGTTAATGGGACTAAACATAAGCTAGGGAAAAAATTATATTATGACCCTGTTGGATGCTGATGTAGGTAAGGTCGAGGTGCCCGGAGGTGGCTGATGAAGATTCTCCATTAATGCCGATGTTAGGGCAAGGTGGCTGATAACGATGCTCCAAAGACGCCAATATCACAAGCTGAAAGGCCCTACTTTACAGCCTGGCATAGTGACAAGCCTGTCAAACCACAAATTTTTTAGAATCAGTTCATTTTTAATTTCCCCATTTACTCACGATTTAAAGCAATTTCTTAGGTATGATAATGCAGGTATTCAGGATACTTTACTGGTCTAGATATAGGGGTAATACTTTAGATTAAGTGCATCCAAAAAAAGTGTTTTTTTTTTTTAATTAGGCCTATATGTTTTTTGGGGTGTAGATTAAGAATCCGAAATCTGTTTTTGGCAGTCGGCATCAGAAATTTTTAATGGAACCTGTTAGGCTGTTCCTAACTGGACCTAACCTGCGAGGTTTTTGTTGATTGGCTAAGTTTTTCCGGTAGACTCCTGAGTCTCGAAATAATTTTCTCGAAATGAACCGGGGACAGACAAAACGAGACGAGAAAATTCTGGGAAAAAAATAACGGGACAGAGGGTAAAATTTGTCCCGGAATAAACGTATGAACCGAGAAAAGACTTCTGTCCCAGACTTTAAAACTTGTGTCCCAGTAAATTATGAACCGGGACGAGACAAACAGATTTGAAACGAGACATAACGAGACGATACGAGACAAATTATTATTATTATAATTATTTAAGACAAATGGTTTTTCGATTACGATACGAATCATTTCGAAAACATGGGTTGAAGAATGACCAGTTAGCCCTTTATTGCTACTGGGCCATAGACAGTTACCAGTTAAATTGAGTTAATTGCAGATTTAGCAAAATTTGTCTGACTAACTGACATGGCAGTTAATTAGCGGTCCAACAAACACCGCAAACCTGTCGATGTGTGCATATGGCTGTGTATTGAGTCAAAAATGTTACTCTTAAGTCTTAACTAAGGAAGGCTTCGATGGCACTTATGGGAACCGTACGAATATGAGTCGAGTTTATTACGCGTTCGGAACAAGTTCAGGCACCGTGGAGCGCTTACGGAGTAGGGACGCAGTGTCTAGATTAGTCGGCCAATTAGTAGACAGTGGAGTGGAGTCCTGGTAAGATATTCCTAATAATACTAAAGCTAGTATTAGATTATCTCTGCCTTTAGTAAAATTTTGTGCTATGCCTCCAGGAAATCTTCACAATTGCGGAGTTTCCTGAATTGTTATCAAACATTTTGGCTTGTTTAACGTTATTTAGAAAGGATACACATGGATATTTTGAGTTCTTTTTTAAAGATCAAGCTATTATATTTTTTTTCAACTTAAATTTTGTTGTATTTCAAAATGTTGTTGATATTTATTTCCAAACATTTTGTTGAAGGAGATTGCTTAAAAGGCAAGATTGATGAATCTGATTCTGTGATTGAGCTGGAGGCAAATCAAAGTCTGTCCAGTCAGCCGATGTCACCAGCTACAGCTAGTATGGCCTCCTCCAAACCATCATAGAACACAATTTAAAAAAAAAGCGTTTTTCTATTTTTATTTGCCTGTCAAGATTAAGTACCATATTAAACCACAACATGTATTCGTATCAAAAATCATTTCAATTGCCAAGCTCCAATCAGAATAGTAAAAGGTAAAGGATACGTCTCAAATTATTATATAACTGCAGAGGTGGGCAGTAGCGCGCTACATGTAGCGGCCACTACATTTTCAGTAGCGTTAGCGGTGGCAGCGCTACATTTAAGCAATTGTAGTGGTAGCGGTAGCGCCCGCTACATATTTAAGTCGCAATATGAGGTTTTGCCGCTACCGCTACATTTATAGATAAAGCCTTTAGATTTTACTTAATAGTATTAAATATTATTTAAAAACCAGCATAATACATACACAATATAAATTACAGAATAAAACTGTACGAAAGATTTCGGTGCAATGTTGTCAACCTCAGCCTGTTACTAGTGTCAACATGTTAGTTGTTAGCAGAGGTGGGCAGTAGCGTGCTACATGTAGCGGCCGCTACATTTTCGGTAGCAGTAGCGGCGCTACATTTAAGCAATTGTAACGGTAGCGGTAGTGCCCGCTACATTTAGAGCATGTAGCGGTAGGTAACCACTAACCACTACCTGGGGACACTCCATGGTCAGGAAGATGTGCCAGGTGCGCGGGAATTTATTTTGTCATTTTAACAACCTGCTCGGTGCGCCGTACTATGCTGGTGAAAAAATGCGCCGTGTGCCGTACTTTAGAAAGCTAAAATAGTTCTACTATTTTAGTCGACAATATACGCGAGTATATTGACTACGCGAGTCGAACTGACAATAATAAAATGTAAGACATGTCCGGGTTACTTCTGACTGACTGACTCTTCTGCTTGTCAGCCTTGTCGGATACGGAACGTACGGTAATCGTAAACTGCGGCTATTATACATACGAAATGTAAACAGACGGTGTTCAGTGTTGCCATATGGGGTAAACACGGTACATTCCGACACATTAAGGACGCATTGAGAAATGAAAAACTATAAAAAAAACCGTATGCGTTACGTAAGTTCTGTTGCCTCCACGTGACTCTCAAAACACTTCACCATGCGTCAGCAACGATGAAACGTCACAAAATGTTGCCATATTTATTAAAAAGCCTTTAGAATGGAAACCTACCAAATCCCTATATTCCGTCACTGTGTGTGGCAATATTCGA
Source organism: Hyalella azteca (assembly GCF_000764305.2). NCBI lineage: Eukaryota > Metazoa > Arthropoda > Malacostraca > Amphipoda > Hyalellidae > Hyalella > Hyalella azteca. The sequence continues at coordinate 19,515 of NW_025943300.1, read as the reverse complement.
CACGTGGTAAGTCGTACTGCGTCAGCGCTTCAAATTTAACTGATACGTAATGCCGACATCAACATATTCGAATTCCGTTCACTGTGTGAGCTGTATTGGGATACAACACAGCTTTGAATTAGAACACTAACGAATATTGAACACTACTTAATTACGTTTTAATTAACAGCTATTAGGCTTTTAATTAAGCAAATTTCAATTTTTGTACAAAGCTTGGAACGATCTGTGTGTGTCCAATTCAAGTTGTGTCGG
>NW_025943300.1:0-18891 GCF_000764305.2 Hyalella azteca | reverse complement strand
AAGCAGTGTTGGTTTAAAGTTCGTGTGGTGAGATAGGTCAATTGACTACAGCTGCTTAGGTGCCAGGATGACAATATCTATAGCATTTAGATGGTTGATATTGGTTCCAGGGCTGATTTGAGCGTTAATTTGCTGGTCTACGGCTGCGCACCCGTCCACACTCCACTCAGTCCACTGCAGCTGGAAGCCTGGAACCGGATTCCGGAATCCGGAATCCGAATAAAACAGTCCATTTCAAACGCCAAGTGGCAAATCAATGATTTGCAATTGATATTTCATCCACAGTAAAATGTTTTACGAACATTTTAAGTTCTACTATGTTAATATAATTTGGACAATTTGACAATATAGATGATTTAGTTCAAATATATACTTTCAGCGAATGAATAAATTAGTTTTTTTTTAATTAAAATCATTGGTTATCAGTGGAACTAAATTACGCTGGTCATATCAGATCTATCAGCCCCGTCAGAAGTCGTGACTGCCAGCGCTATTCAACTACTTGTCTACAAGGTAACTAACTAGTTATTGATAAAATTAATATCATTATGGATGTTCTATTACTGTGCTGTGGTCGCGTCGCAACATGGCTTACGTTGGATCATTTCACATTCACGCAGAAATTTGGCGTTTCAGTACCAATTATTCACGACAGTAAGCGCATTGAAATGAGCGTTATCATAACTTGATGTATTCTACAATTTGAAAGCCTAGTTTGTATAGAAAAGTTTAGAAGTGATCAAGATCAGATTAACCAGTGATCAGAATCAGGCAATAATATGCGTTTAAAAATTACTTTTTAAAGACAACACTTCCAAAGAATCCAGTGTCTCCAATCTTACAAATGTACAATGAATTTCTCATTTATCTCCGACTCTCCGCTACAGTATTTCACGAGTAGTTGCTAGTTGAATGGAATAGTCAAAACAAAAAAATGAGTTTATTGGGAAGTCGACATTTCTGCAGGATGTGTATCGTTCATGGCTAAGCTTTGCCTAATACAAGGATATAGAAATTTCGTCAATTATTATTCTTCGCATTACTTCGTCAATTATGTCCCACTCTACGTAATAGAATTTCTTCAACAAATCATAGGTATTTGAATTAAGTAAAAAAATAATTTCAGGTCTTTTCATTTATTTATCAAGACAAAAATGCTAGTGCTGCCTGCATATTATCACTACAATAACCTAGGTATGAACTAAATTTCACGATAAAGATTTGAAAATATACAAATAACAAAAAGACTAAACTTTCAATATGGCGTTATATCCTGCATGCACCGGTCATGAAATACTCTCAATTAACTGTGTTAGACTGTAACGCTTTCTTTTCATGTCGATTTTCAAGATGGAAGGTCCTGATGTTGGTTCACTGGTGGTATATCCACCTGGCAGTTCGTTGGCATCCGCGCTGCTTGCAGAGTTATGTGTCTGCAATGTTCGTAGCACATCGATCCTCTGATCGATTCGCATCCGCATACAACGCAATGCGTGCGACGCTTCGGATTTCACTGATAGGTTTGGTGAATTGATTTTTTGTTGCAGTCTCCTTCCCCTTCAAGTTCATCTAATTATTCGATTCGTACATTTTGACGAAAGAATCTTTCTGCTTTGTCGCCAGTCCATCAATATCTATTTTTCTGACGTTCGGCGGTATTTTTCATCCGCTAAAATTCTCGTCAATTCTCCTGAAGCGATGTCTCCCAGCGCTGTCTTTTGAATGCCTGCTGATCTTGACCATCAAATCACCATTGTCTGTTGTGGATTGTCTCAGTACAAGAACTGGTGGCAACTTGTCCCAACTTGTCTTCTTAGAATTTCCTAGAGAGAAATAACGAGGGTCCGTTTTGTCTGGCAGGAGGCAGCGATCCTCGGATGAGCAATTAAAAAAAAAATACCTCGCAGCCAATTGAATTGTGGGATGACAGTAGTCAGTCCTTACATAATTATGCGGCCATTCGTGTCGGTATTGCAAGTTTTGAAATCTTCCAGAAATTTTTGTTCATCTCGATATGAAAAATCATCGATTTTGAATTCGCAAATAAATTAAAATTTTGCGACTCTTCTCAAGAAGAAATTTTCTACGTGAGGAAGGTCCATCTTACTCTCAGCAGGACTTATGACGTACGAAATAATAAAAAATTTTCAGCATCTACTCCGATATGTGTTATATGAAATAAAACCAAAAAATTGCAGCCTCCCCGATTGCATCGTTGGCGCTCCGAGTATGAACGCGTTCAAGAACAGACCATAATAAAAATAATAATAGCGGTTTCAGCGTTTATTAGGCTATAGGTCTGTCGTCGATTCTTAACATCGCAGAACATTCACAGCATTTTGCGGTCTCGAACTCGCAACTTGCAACTCCAATTCTGCTTTGCTTAACACTTTGACTCCGATTGCTTCATCTTGTATTATTATTTCATTTTTTGTGCTGTTTTTAAACAGGGTTGCCAGACGATCATTTTTTCCGGACAAATTCCGTGATTTAGTTTTTCTTAATTGCGTTGGCCGGCTAAAATTTATGATAGTAGTACTTCCTAATTAAATTTTAAATGCTGCAAAAAGAAAATAAATTTAATTTTTATAGCGGAACCTACAAATAAACTAGTATATATTGAGTTACTGACCTTTTTTCGGCCTTTTTTGTTCTCGGATTTGGCCAATTTTAGGCAACCTGAATTATGTACCACTACGTCCTGGTCCACCACAGACCACTATAGTCCTCCACTACGTCCTCACCCTGGCGCACAGAGCTGGGATCGAACCCGCGTCTCTCTGCGCCAATCTTGCTACTCTGAACTTTAACCACTGGGACACCCTGCCCACCTAGATGACTAGATAAAGCTATGGAAAAATATATGTTCAGAAATACCTAGCACCATATCGAACCCGGTGGAAATCTAATAGCTATTTCAAACTATCGTCAGTCCTGAGAAGATCCGGTCAAATGACACGATTTTAGATCTTCTGTGAACAAGGAACGAAAAGGAAAAGAATCAGCGACAGGCCACATCAGGCCTACACTTCAGCGCCGAGATCACTATGTTATGTTATTTGAAAGTGAATTTTTACTTTGGTAGTGTTTTGTTTGAATGCTACGTAGTTCCAGCATGCATGCGTGTCCGCATTTTCTAGTCGAAGTATGATTGAGGCTGGAGAGTTAATTTTATCTTCGTAATTATTACATGGCATCCCCTGCTTGAAATACAAAACTCCTTTAGTTGCAGTTTGTAATGACCAGCATGCAAAATTCAATGCCTCCAGATTAAAGAATTTTTGTGCGAAAGGGATTATAGTTTCAATTAAGTGCAACGAAATTCAATTCATATTTACACCATTGTTAATCGTAATCAAGGTTAACATCTGCAATCCCGATGCGCCCAACAGTCACCTACTTAACCTTTGTTCTTGTATTAATAACCTTAAATTGAGTTGCATTTAAATTTTAAGTAATCTTAAATTTACTCACAAGACGAATACTATTCAAGTTCTTTTATGTTGAGATGTTGAGATGTTATAATATCGATGACCTCTCATTTGAGTGAAATAAAGAAAATTTCATTTAGGATATTTTTTAGAGATTAAGACATTTTCAATTCGGTCTGATTTTGGTAAGTTTTCGTAACCAATCACAAACCTGCTAAATATTCGGTATATATTCCATTCTGAGGGTATGTGATGTAATAAAAATAATAATGAGTAAATACGCGTACGTCGTCAACCCCTCAACCCTTTTCCTGCATACGTCAACCCTTTTGAAGCACAGGAAGACCAAATTAGAAAACAAACAAGAAATGAACACTAATATGCATAGCAAATATATAAATATGAGAAACCTATACTTAATGAGTTAATTTTTAGGCATTCATAGGTTATTTTACATGAGCTCAGTTCTTACCTATTACATAGTTCTGTGCAAGCGGTTACATCAGTGGCTTATCACGCATTACAAGCAACGGAGCCTCTATCTATGGCTGCTTATGCATTGGAATCTCTCAAAAATTTGTACTGAGCCTAGGTTTTCTTCGAAAAAGAGTATTCGCTGTTGTTTCCACAGCGGCGAGCAGAGATCCCTTATCCCGAGAGAAGGTTGCTATCTAAGCGTACTGTTAAGTGCGCTTAACAGTTTAAAGTATCAACGTCGAAGTTTTATATTAAAATGAAGAGCTCTGTGTGAAGCTGCGCGGATCTCGTCTACCGGAAGCGGACTTCACGAGAGTAGCTGTGTGCGCCCCGGGCAGATATTCGTCGTCAGGTTTCTGTCGACATCTTCTCCACGTGTGGAACAGTCCGATGCCAGTGAACATTTCTATCAGCATAGTAGTTGAATACAACGTAGGAAAAACGATCATGCTCGATTTCACCTGAAAAATTACTGTTTATACGTTTTGTTTTGTAAGCATATAGGAAGTGCGTTAAAATGCACACTTAAGAGAAGAAATAATTGAAAATGTTTTTAGAAAGGCAAAGGGTTATATAAGAAGTTATTGCCAACGGTTCAATTTATCTTACTTGTTAGTAGAATATCAAATTCAACAACCGAAATGATTGAAGTACAACATGCATCCTTTATTTTTTCAGGACTCCTAGGAAATAGCCACACAAAAAAAGGTAGTTTGTGAACAATGAGACTTACTTTTGGGTCCTGGAATGACATCAAAATCACGCTGAGAGCAACCGCCATGTTTTGGGATCCGGTTTCTATGCCAATGGTTCTGCAAACTTTATTCGTCTGTAAAGGATGAAAAACTAAATTATGGGATTTTATATCCAATATTAGATTTTATCATCCTACGAATGCCATATAAAATTGATCAAACATAATAATACTGGTCCAAAAATCTCGTTGGACATCACACTACAAACATTTATTGTTAACGTTAACAATCCGATGCCTTATATACTTACATAGATTTAATAGATTTAAACGATGCTTAGATTTATCTCAACCGATGTTAACATAGATTTAAACAGGTGCGACTGGATTCACACATGCAGTAGAGATTAAAATCTAAATTGCCCAACAAACCGTTTACTCAAATAACATAATATTCGCTCACATAGTGCAGTATTTACTACCCCGCAGTAAATTCACTCACCCAACACGGCAGTCACTCATCCCGCAAGACAATCACTTATTTGCACGACAGTCACTCTCCCTTCACAACATTTACTCACCCTGCATGGCAGCTATTCACCCTGCACGGCATTTACTCACCCTGCACGGCATTCACTCACCCTGCACGGCATTTACTCACCCTGCACAGCATTTACTCACCTTGCGCTGCATTTTCTCACCCTGCACGGCATTCTGGAAAGCCTCGATAATAGAGGGAATTATCCCTGAGGGTCTCAAAGTGGGACTGATAACGCCAATCCACAAAGGAGGTCCGAGGGACAGACCCCAAAATTACAGACCTGTGACCTTGACCTCACATGTGATCAAGTTTTTTGAGAAGGTAGTGGTCAGGAGGCTTGTCCGGTAATTGGAAACTCGAAATCGAGAGAAGCGAAGGTGAAAAGCGGAGTTCCGCAGGGCTCAGTGCTTGGACCGTTCCTCTTCCTCATCCACATTGTCGATATTGACTCAGAACTCACCACGCATCTATATCGTCATTTGCGGACGATACAAGAGTGCTGATGAAGATCACAGATGGCCTAGACTGCGAGAGGTTACAGGATGATCTGTCGTCAATCTACGATTGGGCCCTATAGTGAACAATATGCAGTTCAACGGCACCAAGTTCGAAGTAATGAGATAAGGAGACCGCACCGAGATCGGGATGCCACATCGCTACTTGTCATCAGATGGCACAGAAATTGAGGAGAAGCAACTAGTTCGAGATATCGGAGTGTTGATGAGTACTGAAGCCACGTTCGATGCCCATATCGAGGAAATAGTCGCGCGCAGCCGGCAAAGGATGGGGTGGATATGGCGGACATTTCGAAAGAGAGAAGCAGCACCAATGATTAAGAGCCCTCGTGCTCCCCACTCTTGAGTGTTGCTGCCAGCTTTGGTCGCCACTCAAGGCGGGTGCGGTGCGGAAACTGGAGGCAGTGCAGCGGACCTTCACGTACAGGATCAGCGGCATGAGGGAGCTGAACCTGAACTACTGGGAAAGGTTGAAACACCTGGAACTGTACTCACTGGAGAGAAGAAGGGAAAGGTATATCATACTGTACACTTAGAAGATGATAAACGGACTGGCTCCCGACTTTGAGAGTGAGACCTCCAAAATAATGACATATTACAACGAAAGAAGGGGGAGACTGTGCAGGGTTCCCCCATTTAATAACCGAGCCGCGGCAAGAGTACAGACTCTTCGTGAGGGATCACTGTCCGTGGTAGGACCGAGGCTCTTTAATGCCTTGCCAAAAGCGCTGAGAGGAGGAGAGTTCACCCTTGCAACATTCAAGAGACGACTGGACAAGTGGTTGAGAAAGATCCCGAATTGTCCAGTAATGGGAAACTACCATCAGCAAGTGACAAGCAACAGCATCTTGCATCAGCTGGCCCAAAGGAGGGCAAATAGACGGAATACGTCCAACGTTACATTCGATGACGACTCGGAGACGGAGGACGACGAAGGCGGCGCATCAGCGTGACCGGGGACTAGGAAGTCCCGAACTCATCACAAGGTCATAAGGTAAGGCATTCACTCACTCTGCACACGAGGCGAGCAAATACGTAAGCCAACGAGAAGCCCAGGAATGGAAGGATGAAGGAGCAGGCGTAGAGGAGAGGAGTGGCGGCAGCGAACACCGACCAGTACAGGATGCCCCAGATGACTGTGTTAGTTATTACCCCCACCCATCCAATGATGCTCGAAATCTGAGGAATTGAATAAAAAAGCGTTAATGACTTCAGATTCGAGAAGGAGTTGGGGTGGAGATGAAAATATTGACAGATAATTTCAGGACGACTAGAAATTCTTAGCATTGCGTCAAGAAAATTGTGAATTCATTCTAAGCATTCAAATTATTTGGTTGCACTGTTCATTAAAATAAGAAGTCACTCAACACAAAAAGACAGGTTTGAATTATTGTCGATCCTACCTTTGTAACAATTGAGGCTATTCTCGGACGATAGTGTCTAATCCCCATACCGACTGCCACCGGCGCAGTAATGAGGACTAAAGTTTTCATGATGGTCGCGTACGGTATGATTATAGGGGAGCTGTCGTAGACATCTAGCCATATTTTCGAGTACATCCATAAATTCAATGGCATCCCTCCCAAAGCCAGGATAGATGAGAATGTCGTCATAACGATACTGAAAAGAAATTTATTCATTATGTGTGCCGTGAAGAAATTCAGATAAATCTACTCATTGTGTTTCAATGCAATGCCGTTTTACTCTCACTCGACACTGCAATAGTGTTCATGTTTTTGTTACGAAGCTTTAAAAAGTTATACTCTAGAGGATGGTAAATTGAATTTTCTCGGCTCAATTCATTTTCTTTGAGTCGAGTACAACTCAATTTGAAATAATTTACTTTGTTTTAGCACAGAAATTTTTTAGATTGCATACTGAGTTCATTTAAAATCACATTTTAAATATTTAAATATCAACATATCTGCCTAACTTGAGCCTGTTGTCGTCATTAGAAGTATCGAATGAAGTAATCTTGAAAGAATTAAAATTTTATTATAAGGAAGGTCAAATTTAAAATTTCATACGGGAAAAGTTCCCACGTCATTGTCTTCTGTCTCGAATTTACGATTAATAGAAATTGCATGAAAAAATTTTGTGCGGTGTTCATTGCCCCGCCGATGGTCTGTGCAATGCGCATGCTGTCAGAGCAAGCGTGGAAATGTTCAGACGAGACAACACAGCACACTCGCTGTATGATAAACAATCACTTCCACGCTCCTTGCCATGCAACGATAGTTCTTAGGCATGACATTGTGACAAAGACAACCAGAGCAAGGGACGGTTTAAAGTTAGGGATGGTTTCTGTTTAGGAACGGTTTACATAGATAAATTTATTCATTCAACTATTAAAACTTGAAAGATTAATTCTATGATTTTCAAACCACGGGTTTGCATTAATCTTAAGTCAAGTTGTACAAGGTTCCAGGTGTAATGTATGAAGTTACGCGCGTGAAAGGTGGGAAGAACACGGCAGCACGGAACAGGCTTTAATGGGACCAACATAATGAACATGAAACAGGAACGAAGGCGTACGGAGCACGACTTCTAAAACGTGCTTCTTCTTAGCGGCTAGTTATTAAGAATACAGGAAACGTTATATGCTACACCTCTTCCTTAAATCATTTACATCACTATTAGAACGAAATTCTATGGGACACAGGAAATTTTCAATAAGTTAGTCTATCAGGACATTTACGAGTTCGGGTCGGATAACGACGTTCGACTTCCGAGGTATCTACTGAAGGCTCAGTAGGCTGAATCGTCTGCGATTCTCCTGACATTTTGACATTCGGGCATGGTGGTGGAAAGGCTAGCTTTACATCTTTAGTTTCACTAACGACCTCCGAACCCTGAGAAGCAGAAGCTTCATCGCCCTTGGCCGTAGCCAACAATTGATCAATGTGCTTCAATACAATCCTGTTTTGAATCTTAACATCATAGTTTACATTTCCTACTCTACGAACAATATTTCCACGAGCCCACTTCTCTCTCCCTGCATTCTCCTTCACCAATACACAATCACCTACTTCAAACTCGCGCAAAGGTCTAATCCAGGCAACAGAAATTTTCGAAGATACGCAAGCTAGAATTAAAGAGCTGTACCGAATCCTAACTGCAACGTCGAGCTGAAAACACAAATATTTTGCATCTCCCATCAGAACAGATGCCGCACCACCGACCTGAGCGCGAGGTCTCCGTCTACCCAGTAAGTGAAGAAGTTCGAGAAGGATCCGCTAGGGCAGGACGACACCATGAGCACCCCCATGGCCTCGTAGGGCGTGAGCTTGAAGGCCCAGGCGAGGGTGGCACCGCACGCCGGCAGAATGATGAACTGTCCTGCCATCCCGATCAGGATACCAACCGGGGGCCAGGCGTGACTGATTACCTGCACGATCATGATTATCTTTGTAATTTTACTCAAAGTATTTGCTATTATTATGAATAACAGGCATAGAAGACAAATGTTAAGGTTTATTGATAGGACGAAAAATGTTTGAATTTATGTATTAAATTGTACATAAATTCATAGCCTTTAATAATGCAAAATTAGAAAAGAAATTGTCGGAATCTGATGAATTTTTCTGTCTTTGATTATAGAGGCACAACGTCTTCAAATAGTAAGATGTAATTGATAGCTAACAGTTATCCACGATCGCTTACTATTCTCCAGTCCGTAGCTGAGCCCATGCCCAGCATGAGGTTTGCGGTGTTCGATGCCATAATAACTGTAGCAGCGAAGTCAAGGGTTTTCTTCCACTGAGGCCAGCTAGGTTCATTTAAGCATTCAGCGTCTTCTGTATTGTTGGTACAATTGTCGTACATGGACGTGGTATTGACGGAGTAGAGGTTTTCATGTGATGCTGGGCTAGCAGAGGGCGTGCGTAGCGAAAAGTTTGCCGTTACAAGCGCGATCTTGCTCAGCAGTATTGCTGCGACCGGCACACTTCGCTGCATAATGATCATTTAAGCTATTGATATGGGTAGTTAATCCCGAAATATGAATTGCAAAAATGGATTCTGATTCTATTGCTGCATAAGGTATCGTTAACATAAAGTTTCTGGAAAGTTTCTGCTGAAAAAAATTCAAGAAACATCAGTTACATTTTGTACAAGCGATAGATGTGCATCATGAAATATTATTATTCTTTACATATTATTATTCTTAGAAGGAACATCAATCATCAATCAAAGGGCAGCATTGAAGTTTCTGCTTCAGTTATTTAAGTTCATCACTTATGAATGCGAGATCAACTCTAAACCAGAACATGTGGGTATTATGTATGTATTATATTTTTGTGGGTATTATAATGAATTATATTTTGGCATCGAGCCTTTAAAGTGCGAGTGCTCTAGTCTAGGTTGCGCTTAATATTGACGCCTGACACAAGAGTTACGTCGCGGAAGAAAGAAGCGGTGAAATAATCCATTCCCTTTCATACATACGCACTGAATTACGAACATGCAAGTGCAAGAGGAGCAACAGCGCCTAAAAACATTTGCACACCTACCGAACTACGCAACAGAATAATGTCACATTAGTCGCATGAGCGAGAAAGCGGTGTTTGTATTTACATGTCGTCTTGGCCGTGTCGATTTCAGAACATAGACAATATTATTGTTCTAATACTCTGCGTCGACTCCGAATTGTGTCCAGCTCCAGATACTGTCGATTACAGTGTTTCTGCCGAGCCGCACTTATCACTCAGTGCGGGGAGTAACATTTCTAATTTCTTGTGTTTGAAGGAACAGGAGCGAACCACATTCACCACCGCGCATCATTTACTCTGAAAAGCCTTCATGTGCTACAATTCATCAAGCTCATTAAGAACCTACAAAAGATTATTCCCACAGTCCAGCTCATGCATACAAATATTGAGAGCTCTCTTCCTACCTTTCAAAGTAGGGTAACGTGGGGCAGCGCGCCCCCCACTTTTTTTAAACTAATTTTTTGATGAAGTTTTAATTGACACGAGGTGGTTCTTTGTTTTATTTAAAGGTGCAACTAATGAGGAATGTATGATGTGAATTAGGCGCCTATAGATTTATTCAATTTTTAATGAAACACTATTTTGTAAAAAGTGTCAAAATGGGCCCATTGCCCCACCCCTGGGGCAATGGGCCCATGGGCTTGGGGCAAGGCGCCCACCCTTGGTCCCTTCACCACAATTATATATTTTTCGTTTAAAAACGATAAAACAACACTTTACAGTTAAAAATAAGAAAAATGCAATAAAAAATATGACATTCATCCATTTATTAACAACTCAAAAAATCATATCCTTAACTTGAAGAAAATATACTCTTGGCTTAAAAAATCTATCACTGACGTGAAGAAAAATATTTCATTGACATAAAAGTATATATCCTTGACTTGAATAATATATACTTGTGATAAAAAATTCGTCCTTGACATGAAAAAAATGTATTCTTGACTAGAAAAAATATATTTAGTTGATCAGAAAAAAAAACTTCGTTCCAGTTTTGCCCATAATCCAGATATTATTAAAACCTTTATCTGGGCTGAAACAGTTATCCACAAATAACTTAATAACGCAAACACTTAGCAAAATGAAAATCCGTACACTTCATCCCAGTGAAACTGTCGACCGGCGGTAGAGAACACGGACCAATATCTGCCATACATAGCGAGAAACCTGCTATGGGCCCATGACCCGCAGTGGGCTCGCTGCCCTATGTTACCCTACTATGCGATCAATTCATGTAAGCACTAAACATCAAGCTTGTAGGTCTAGAAAGCCGAGTTTAGTTCTACTTTATTGCGTAGGCTTCTACAGGATCAAACCCAGACCTGGAAATCAGGTAAAAGCCATCCATGAATATTATCCCACAACCTTATAGCCATTAAAATTTTTAGTCATGCATGTGGGCTGTGGTTTATCCCTCCCCAAACTTATTTCAATTGTAAAAATAGTATATTTTTAAAAAAGGTATATTTTCATGAATATTTCCGAAAAAGTATGCACAAAATAATATAATAACCTATCCAAGCAGGCCGCGGCCCTGAATTATTGCGTATTGGTTCACCGTACAGGGTCAGACTGTATATAGTTTAAATAACTTTTCCAAAATTAAAGGTATAACATGCCGTTTTCGGTCTCATTAGAAATTTCACTTAAGAATTTAGCTGGCTACATGTGTGTTTTAGCTCATTCAACAATTGTGAATTGTGCTCATTTTCTCAGTCAAGATACTTTAAATAAGAGTCCTACTGATGTGCAAGCGTCCAGTGCCCAATTGAAAGTCAGTCCGGCATCTATTTTAGATTAAAATATTACCTCCAAGTCTGAGCATATCAATAATGTTAATTTATTTTTCTGTCTCAGTAAGATGAATTATAAAAACTTTATGCCTCATTGAATGTCCTTCGTCTATCTCTTGTAGTTTACCAACGGTTTCAATGGCTGAGGTACAGCAATTATGTGCATTATGTGCACTGGCTGCCTTAAATTTCATGATACAGCTCGTCAGTGATGATCGTACCACCAGGGCAAAATTTGATGATCGTACTTTAAACCCACATACAGTAAATTACGCGATGAAGAATAAACTATAAAATTATATTTTTTTGGGAGCAGGAACAACACCGAATGGTATAAAACCGCTGTATATTTCTTTACAATGACTTTTAATACCGCTACATGAGTTGTTGCCACCTAACGGCAATAATGAAAACTATACGTACAGCCTGTGAATGTTTAACGTGCGCTTAATCACTATATATTGCATCACAATTTCAACTTATTATGTAAGTAATTTCAAAACTTTGGCTAAATATTAAATTATTTGTACCGAAAATATTATCTCGGCCTGAAATAATGTCTTTACACGTGTTAGTATAGTATAGTATCTTTGGCATTAAAGAATAGGCCTGGATAGGCCTGTCGCCGATTCTTGTACTTTTCTTGACTAGACTGGCCTTACGGACGGTAGATTTAAAATCGCTTCTAGTTATCAGTTGTTCCGTAGGGTACGAGGCATTTTAAGACTGAACATATGCTCATGCATGGCCTTGTCTAGTCTGTTCTTGAACGCGTTCATACTCGGAGCGTCAACAATATCTTCAGGGAAGCTGTTCCACATGTCAGTGACTCGAAGCGAGAAGAAATGTTGTCGCGTGGATAAGTGTCCACGTCTTCAAATAGTAAGATGTAATTGATAGCTAACAGTTATCCACGATCGCTTACTATTCTCCAGTCCGTAGCTGAGCTCGTCAGCTACGAGGGAAAATTCTGAAAATTCTGATGATGATGTTAAATGTAAACTTGCCTGTAAGTTCAGTTTTTAAGTACTTTGGTGTGTACTGATCTAATCCACCGAATGGCATTGCCTGAGCGAAAGTTTTACCGTATTACACGACAATGGCGTACGAACGTTTTTGGAGTGATTTATTTGATATATTCCTGCTATCTCGTCACGTTGGTCGTCTAGTCTTGACGAGCAGATATCTTCAATGCACATAGTAAAGCGCAGCTGTATAGCTGTCTCCATACTGGTGTAGATGAACATATAAAAATTTTTTTTAATTATCACTGAAACAACATTGTTCTGTTAAATACTAACGTTATATCTCAATAACAATAAGTTAGATTTGATAGATCTTTCGGAGTAAATTGATGATGAAAATTTGATCAACGTACACCAATCTAACATCAACATTGTTTTAATGTGGATTTCCAGTGGCTGCTTGTCATATTATATTTTAGTAACTTTTCAAGTGTAATTTGATTTAAAATATTCTGGTTGACGAACAATGCAACTGACAACAAATCGCAATCAAAGTTTTTTTTCAACATCTTGTTCCTCCGGGGGGTGGTACACTTCGTTTTGCGGTGCGTAAATTAAATGCTGCTAAAGCGGATTTTAAATTTTTTTACGACAACAAAACCTTTGATCGTTTTGACATTTAATGAACTGAAACACAATGGTTTAAAAAACAAAAAAAAATTGATGAGCCTTACTGAAAAAGATTCTTGATAAATATGCCGACCAGATTACGTACTCGTTTGCATATTCAAATTTTGATACACTTCGTTCTCTTCTGCGTATCGACCGCTTCATTCAAGGGTTAAAGTGATGAAGGACTTTTTTGAGCTAGTGACGTTCAACAATTCGCCTCTAAACATTTTCGCCTTATGTAATTTTTGCAGTAATTGATTGCTACCCAACGAATTGTGTGCTTGAATGTTTAAATTAAGTTAAAATCTGATAAACGCGTCATTCTGCAGAGCGATTCAAATTAAGTATTTACACCTCTTCCCTTCTTTTGGACAACAGCGCCTAATGAAAAATCCACTGTTTTCAATCACGTATACCTAGCATTCTGATGATTTAAGAAAGATCCTCACGTAACATCGGGAACTATGTATCGTAAAATGATCACATGATTTGATGACCTCCTAGAGTGAAGCTTAGAATTGCTATGCGAATGGCAAGTTTCTCTATCTTAATAGACTTCTGCGTTTACATCAAGTGCAACGTGGAACAAGTGATGCACCCGTGAGTCATCTTCTTTCATTCTAAAGTAACCTCAAATTATTTACTAATTTACATTAATTAATCGTAATATGAAACTTGCTTGGAAAATTTATAATACATAACAAGAAGACGTTAAATGTATAAAACAAAGAAAACATAATTTGCAGTTCATAATAATTCTATCTTCCTGACACTTTTTCGTGCTCTCGAGAAAAGTTTCTTTGCCATGCAAACAAATTTTGGTGCAGGAACTTTTAATAGAAATGTAATGTTTTTCTCCTAAAATGTCATCAAATCTAAAATACTACATCACAGTGACATTTACCCCGTTTGACCCCAACAATTACTGTACACGAATTATAAAATATAGCTAAGAATCACATGACTGTATTCACTGCGCTCCATGTTATGTCCCTCCGGATAATGAACGACGGCCGGGTCACGCTCAGTAAGAGGGATCCGGCCACTAATGAGAGGAAAGCCATGCTCAGGTGTACTGCAACCCGCGGTTAATTGCTATTAGCTTGCAACACTTGTGTAAAGAACATAAGCGTTGCATAGAATAGAAGCCTGGGAAACAAGGATGAGCGTTTGAGATCAGCCATGAAAAGTGGAACAAAAAGATATTCAGAATTCCACTGCAGTTCAGTTACCCATTACCAGACATAAAGTACGGTTTTGTCTCACTCGCGCTGAGACGCCGGCATCACCGCATTTCAGTCATTCACTGAAGATTGTATTGAAACGAACAGTGCAGGGTGAGCTATTACACGGCTCGAGTTGAAGGGGACAATTAAAAATATACGGATTTTTTCCAAGCATACGGACGAACGTCATAATTACTTGATACATTTACAGTTTGAGGTGTATTTTACATTTAAAATTAGCACGTTGACTTCACTAAAGTATATCATGAGTGGTTGCTAGTTGAATGGAATAATTAGAACAAAAAATGGAGTTCATTGGAAAATCGACATTTCTGCAGGATGTGATTCGTTAACGGCTAAGCTTTGCCTAATATACAAGATATCGAAACTCAACTTCTTTGTTTCTGTGCCACGCATTACTTCGTCAATTATGTAGCAATTTAATAGAATTTCTTCACAAATCATAGGTATTTAAATTTACATAAAAAATAATGTGAGTTATTACACGGCTCGAGTTGAAGGGGATAATTAAAAATATACGGATTTTTTCAAAGCATACAGACGAACGTCGTAATTACTTGATACATTTACAATTTATGGTGCATTTAACATGTAAAATTAGCACGTTTGACTCCACTAAAGTATATCATGAGTAGTTGCTAGTTGAATCTAATAATTGGAACAAAAAATGGTGTTCATTGGAAAATTGACATTTCTGCAGGATGTGATTCGTTCACGGCTAAGCTTTGCCTAATACAAGGATATCGAAACTCAACCTCTTTGTTGCTGCGCCACGCATTACTTCGTCAATTATGTACCAATATAATAGAATTTCTTAACAAATCATAGGTATTTAAATTTACATAAAAAATCAATTTCAGGTTTACTCATTTAATTTAGTCAGACAAAAATGCGAGTGTTGCATATTATCATTATATTACCCTATGAATGAACTATATTTTAGATAAAGATTTGCAAAATTTGCAAAAAGAAAAATGACTAAAATTTCAATATGAAAATTTCAAATTCCTGCATGCAATGGTCACGAGAATACTCTAAATTAGCTGTATTAGACTGTAACGTCTCCTTTTCATGTCGATTTTCACGATGGAAGGTCCTGATGTTGGTTCACTGGTGGTATCCAACTAGCAGTTCGTTGGCATCCTCGCTGCTTGCAGAGTTATGTGTCTGCAATGTTCGTAGTACATCGATGATCTATTCGCATCCGCACACAACGCAATACTTGCGACTCTTCCGATTTCACTAGCTGATATGATTGGTGAATTGATCTCGTTTTTCGTTGTAGTTTCGTCCTCCTTCAAGTTCATCTAATCATACGTACATTTTGATGAAAGAATCTTTCAGCTTTGTCGCCAGTCCAACAATATCTATTTTCAGACGTTCGGTGGTATTTTTCATCTGCTAAAATTCTCTTCAATTCTCCTGAGGCGATGTCTCCCAGCGCTGTCTTTTGAATGCCTGCTGATCTTGACCATCAAATTGTCATGGCTGTTGTGGATTATCTGAGTCCAAGGACTGCAGAAACTTGTCCCAACTTATCATCATATAATTTCCTGGAGAGAAATAACGAAGGTCCAGTTTGTCGGTCAGGAGGCAGCAATCCTCGGATGAACAATTAAAAAAATGCCTTGTAGTCAATTGAATTGTGGGCGTTCCTTACATACTTATGCGGCCATCGTGTCGGAATTGTATTTACAAGTTTTGAAATCTTTCAGAAATTTTTGTTCATCTCAATATAAAAAATAATTGATTTTGAATTCGCAAATAAATTAAAATTATGGGACTCTTCTCAAGAAGGAATTTTCTACGTGAGGAAATTCCATCTTAAATTAGGCCTTATGATGTACGAAATCATAAAAAAATGTTCGGTATCTATTCCGCTATTTCTTATATGAAATAAAAAATATTTGAAAGTGAATCTTTACTTTGGTCGTGTTATGTTTGAATGCTACGTAGTTCCAGCATGCATGCGTGTTCGCATTTTCTATTCGTAGTGTGATTGTGAGGCTGGAGAGCTAATTTTTCCATCATAATTATTTTATGGCATCCCCTGCTTGAAATACAAAATTCCTTTAGTTGTAGGTAGTACTGACCAGCATGCAACATTCAATGCCTTCGGATTAAAGAATTTTCGCTCGAAAGAGATTATAGTTTTAATTAAGTGCAACGAAATTCAATTCATATTTATATCATTGTTAATCGTAATCAAGGTTGGGAGCTACAATCCCGTTGCGCCCAACAGTCACCTACTTAACCTTTGTTCCTGTATTGATAACCTTAAATTAAGTTTATTTAAATTTTAAGTAATCTTAAATTTACTCAAAACACGAATACTATTCAAGTCCTTTTATGTTGAGATGTTATTATATAGATAAGATGACCTCTGAAATGAGTGAAATGTAGAAAATTTAACTTAGGATATTTTTTAGAGATTAAGACATTTTTAATTCGGTCTGATTTTGGCCCTTTTTCGTAACCAATCACAAACCTGCTAAATATTCGGTATATTCCATTCTGAGGGTATGTGATGTAATAAAAATAATCATGTTTAAATACGCGTCCGTCGTCAACCCCTCAACCCTTTTTCTGCATACGTCAACCCTTTTGAAGCGCAGGAAGACCAAATTAGAAAACAAAAAGAAAGGAACACTAATATGCATAGCAAATATATAAATATGAGAAACCTATACTTAAAGAGTTAATTTTTATTCATTCATAGGTTATTCTACATGAGCTCAGTTCTTACCTATTATATACTGTAATTCTGTGCGAGCGGTTACATCAGTGGCTTATCACGCATTACAAGCAACGGAGCCTCTATCTACGGCTGCTTAATCTGCTTATGCATAGGAATCTTTCAAAAATTTGTTCTGAGCCTAGGTTATTTTCGAAAAAGTGTATTCGCTATAGTTTCCACAGCGGGAGCAGAGATCCCTTATCCCGAGAGAAGGTTGCTATCTAAGCGTACTGTTAAGTGCGCTTAACAGTTTAAAGTATCAAAGTTGAAGTTCTATATTAAAATGAAGAGTTCTGTGTGAAGCTGCGCGGATCTTGTCTGCCGGAAGTGGACTTCACGAGAGCAGCTGTGTGCGCCACGGGCAGATATTCGTCGTCAGGTTTCTGTCGACATCTTCTCCACATGTGGAACAGTCCGATGCCAGTGAACATTTCTATCAGCATAGTAGTTAAATACAACGTAGGAAAAACGATCATGCTCGATTTCACCTGAAAAATCACTGTTTATAGACGTTTTGTTTTGTAAGCATGTAGTAACTGCGTTAAAATGCATATTTTAGAGAAGAAATGATTGAAAATGTTTTTAGAAAGGCAAAGGTTTATATAAGAATTTATTGCCAACGGTTCGATTTATCTTAATTGTTAGTAGAGCATCAAATTCAACAACCGAAATGATTGAATTAAATAAAACATGTACCCTTTATTTTTGCAGGACTCCCAGTAAATAGCCACACAACAAAGATAGTTTGTGAACAATGAGACTTACTTTTGAGTCCTGGAATGAGATCAAAATCACGCTGAGAGCAACCGCCATGTTTTGGGATCCTGTTTCTATGCCAATGGTTCTGCAAACTTTATGCGTCTGTTAAGGATGAAAAAGTAAATTATATTTTTTTATCCTATACAAGATTTTATCATCCAACGAATGTCATATAAAATTGATCAAATATAATAATATTGGTCCAAAAATCTCGTTGGACATCACACTACTAACATTTATTGTTAACGTTAACAATCCGATGCCATATATACTTACATAGATTTAATATATTTAAACGATGCTTAGATTTAACTCAACCGATGCTTACATAGATTTAAACAGGTGCGACTGGATTCACACATGCAGTAGAGATTAAAATCTAAATTGCCCAACAAACCGTTTACTCAAATAACATAATATTCACTCACATAGCGCCGTATTTACTACCCGCAGTAAATTCACTAACCCAGCACGGCAGTCACTCATCCTGCAAGACAGTCACTTATTTGCATGACAGTCACTCATCCTGCATGACAGTCACTTATTTGCATGACAGTCACTCATCCTGCA
>NW_025943299.1:2334-2806 GCF_000764305.2 Hyalella azteca | reverse complement strand
TATCATTTATCGATGATCGCGCGTGATTGGTCCATCAAATATTCACGGTGTCCATCGACCGCGGCCGTGGCCGCCCATAACACGCCGATGATTTCAACAATGATTGGCCGTGACGGCGGACTTGATCTTTAGCAAAGGCCAATCACGGATTGGTTGCCAGCCAATCGCACGTGGCATAACACGCCGATGATTTCAACAACGATTGGCCGTGACGGCGGACTTGATCTTTAGCAAAGGCCAATCACGGATTGGTTGCCAGCCAATCGCACGTGGCAGTGGTGAGGGTAGTGGTGAGGGTACTAGTGGTGAGGGTAGGGGTGAGGGTAGGAGTGAGGGTAGGGGTGAGGGTAGGGGTGAGGGTAGGGGTGAGGGTAGGGGTGAGGGTAGATGTGAGGGTAGGAGTGAGGGTAGGAGTGAGGGTAGGGGTGAGGGTAGGGGTGAGGGTAGGGGTGAGGGTAGGGGTGAGGGTAGG
>NW_025943299.1:0-698 GCF_000764305.2 Hyalella azteca | reverse complement strand
GCCATCACACAACCCGAACCCCAACCCCTGCCACCATCACACAACCCGAACCCCAACCCCTGCCACCATCACACAACCCGAACCCCAACCCCTGCCACCATCACACAACCCGAACCCCAACCCCTGCCACCATCACACAACCCGAACCCCAACCCCTGCCACCATCACACAACCCGAACCCCAACCCCTGCCACCACCACACAACCCGAACCCCAACCCCTGCGACCACCACACAACCTGATCCCCAAACCCCGCTGCAGCCACGGAACCGAACCCCATTGAACCCCTGAGCCCAGCCAAGCTTTTCCTATAAATATTAAGTGCAGAAGTAAATCATTTTTCTTTCGTAATTTTCTTGAAAACAGAAAACATTTTGTTTTATTTTCCCTTCAGCTTCAAGGGTTGCTTCATGCGACCCTCGGTGACCCTCACTTGACCCCTAAGGGTCGCAATCACAACCTGACCCCTGCGAGCGTCGACTCTTTGGAGACGAAGTAAATGGGCTCACTGAACCCTTACAAGGGTTCGCTGAACCCTTCAGTGAACCGCTCAATGGGCTCACTGAACCCTTACATGGGTTCACTGAACAGTTACATGGGTTCACTGAACCCTTCAGTGAACCGCTCAATGGGCTCACTGAACCCTTACAAGGGTTCGCTGAACCCTTCAGTGAACCGCTCAATGGGCTCACTGAACCC
>NW_025943298.1:0-8305 GCF_000764305.2 Hyalella azteca | reverse complement strand
TTTTCGCTTTAATCATAAATCTGCCCGACACACGTTTTTTGGGGCGTGCCATAATTTATTTTCTGCTTTTTAGTCCACAAGAAAAACGTGTTTTTTAAAAGTTTTATTGAGTATTTTATTTTAACTCTTTATTCTTCATTGATCGCTAACCAAACATTTCTGAATCATTTTTATGGTGGTAGTTATATTAGTTTTTAACAACAGGTCAGTGAATTTTCCGTAGATTTAATCGAGATTTGCCCCTCCGTTGTCGTATTTCGGAGGAAAGGCAGGTCTGTCCTATGGCGATAAATCTTCTGTGGGTCCACGATAAACATCCCTCTCTTAACATAACATCACATATTGATCTCGGCGCTGAAGTGTAGGCCTGATGTGGCCAGTCGCCGATTCTTATCCTTTTCGTGCCTTGTTTACAGAAGATCTAATATCGTTTCATTTGACCGGATATTTTCATGACTGACGATAGTTTCAAGTAGCTACTAGATTTCCACCGGGTTCGATATGGTGCTAGGCATTTCAAATCTGAACATATATTTTTCCGTCTAGCCGTCTCTTCCCCACACTTCGCAGTCCACTCTCTTACTGGTCAGTCCACTCAGCTTTCAAAGTGCTTGTCTTGTGCTGGTGTGGCTTGTAAAATGCCAAGACTGACAATACATGTTTACGTGCAAAGTCAATAATATGGAAATATCGTTAAGCTGGTCGTAAATAAATGTCATGCGTTACGATGATTACGGAGAAATAATCTTAAATGCGTTTCAAAATATGAAGCAAACGAATGCACAAACAACACAATTCACACAACAATGCAATCAAAGGAGCGTTCATGTCGATATGCAAATTTTCAATCTCTAGTAAAACAAAATTTCTAGCACAGAGAAAGGGTAATACAATCAAAGTTGGAAATCCATCAGTTTAAATCACTCGAATTTCTTATTTACCAGAAATTTTGATCCGATTCTCATTTCCGTTGAGTAGTAAGACTGTCCTAAACGACCATTCCTTACGTGAAAGCTTCGCGGCCAACTAAGTCATGATGTATTGATTTATTTTGTTTTTACGTTGTGAAGTAAGTTATGTAATGTCTTTCAGTACTCGTGACTAATAACACTGACCTCAGTCTTGTCCTTTAATTCGTTTACAGGACGATGTAGGTAACGTCTTTGCGGGGACTCTTCCGCAGGAACAGTCGTCTGGATAGCCCCATTTTGTGATTCCTGAGGACAATAATGGCTCCGTGACAATGGATACACAAGATCGTAGTCGGTCAATGCCATTTTTGGGTTGTCCAATGGAACACTTCTGTGCCATTGCACAGTTTAAGAGTTATTGCTCTGGTAATATTCAAATAAAGAAGTTATTCTGCATACGCGATTAAAGAGCGCCTGTAAATGTACAGTATCAGGCTTTAATATAAAAAAATATGTTCGCACTCAATTAAAAATCACAGCATTTAGGTGTATCGCCAATTGAATAAAAAACATGCTTCACAGACATAATTATTTTTTAAAATATTCATTCCTTAATGGTTAGCATCGTGGTGATACATCAATCATGATTCACCAATCAAGTACCTAAGCAAGTAGCGGAAACGAAGAAATATGAGGTATTATTGAGGTATAAATTCATGAATAATCTATAGACTATCGCTTATAAAGTTTCAAAACTTTCGTTTAAATAATTATTTTTAAGAAACAACGCATGATATCCTAAATTTATTGCAACGATTGAAAATAAAGGAAGTGCACTACAAGTCACTAAGCACCGTGCAAACATTGCTTACCTGCATCTCTACTCTAGATGTTTGTCTGCCGTCCTCGTGGACGGAAGAGGTTGGACGTCCTCGTGGCCGTCCTCGTGGCCGTCCTCGTGGCCGTCCTCGTGGCCGTCCTTGTGGCCGTCCTCGTGGCCGTCCTCGTGGCTGTCCTCGTGGATATTACCGTATTATTGATGCGATATTACCGTATCCATGAACATGCCATTGAGCATTTACAACAACCTTGACCACTGCAAGCTTCATATCAGCAGCCATGTAGCATTTCTTCTGTATCTGTAAGCTTACAGGATGGCTTGTAATTTTGCACAATTTTAAGATGACTGATGAAGCACTAATTTTTCGATATGTGAAATTTTTTTCACCGAGCAAGGTAAATGTAATCAATATTCTTTGTTTTTAATCAATTTTTTTCTTAACTGGAGCCTGTGCTTACTGAGGTTCTACTGTAAATGCGTTTTTGGGGGTGTCCCGAATAGCCCCGGGGGCGTGTTCCGAGTAGCCCTGCTGTGTGGAAATGGCTGCCATTTTTTTTTTTGATTGAGGTATGTAAATTCTGTAAATAAAATTTTCAAGCCGACACCTGGGTGCAACTTTTATGTAAGTAAAATTTTTTAATACGGCAAATATTTTTTTTACTACAGACCTTAGCAGAAGTAACTCTTCAAAATAGCATTTTTCACCATTTTTTCATGAATTTTTCAAAGCTAGTATATATAGTATTTTTTGACTTCCTTTATACTACATAGATAGGAAAAATGTTTACGTTTACGGCTTTACGCCACTATATTTAGTTTTGCAATATTCTAATTAGTTTTGCTACTAAAACAGTTTTACGCCGTGTCAGAGGACTGTCCTGAGTTACCCGGCCAGTCCTGAGTAGCCCCGGTTGACGGTAACTGTTTAAATTTCAGACATATGTGTTGAATAACTATCAAATTGGTTTCATCAATACTTTTCATATAAATTATATATTTCTCAGTAAAATGTAAAATTAGGTACTGTTGAATATTGAGCTACACAAGTGATAACTTGTGATGCTTGGACTTGCTCAGAAAAATGAACTGCAATTGATAAAATTCCAGGGTGCAAAAAGTGAATGAATATTGCAAGATCTTTGGCGATGCATCAGCAGCAAAATTTACAGCTTCAGAAGATTTTGCTGAAACATTTGAATTGGAATTATTGCATTTCAGATACTAGCATCTTTGGCCAACTATTTAGAAAATAGTTTAAAATCTGAAAGACCGCAAGCGCGCACAGTAAGGTTTCCGGTACCTTGGATGGATCAGGATCTGTCTCTTATACACATCTAGATGTGTATAAGAGACAGACTTGGACTGATATTCAATTAAAATGAGTAAACAATGAGTTGTTTATCACCAGTGGGATCTTCAGGATCATTTTCTCCCTCTGCTTCTTCTTTTTCAGTTTTCTCAGGTTTTGGTTCTTCCTTCACTTCAGCGGTGGTTGATGACGCTGTAGCGGTAGGAGCAGCTGAGGTTGATGGAACACTTTCTTCAGTGACAGAAGAAGATGCTCCGTCACCTGCCTGAAATAATTAAATGAGTTACAACAATGATAATGAGGTAACCCCATACGAAAAAGTAATGTGTGGCAAGATCAGGCGACCTTGGAACGAGAAGTGTTTAGCCAGATCTTTATTTACAAGGGAAAAATGAAGATTTGGCACAAGAGAGACATATNCAGTCAGCACCCTGGATAAAATTGTAGCTATAATAATAAAAATCCCGCTCAGAGTGTAGACACTTTCTACACTGCATTCACTAGGTTTCTAGTGGTCTTACTAGTAAAAATATGTAGAACACAGTTTAGTCAGGTATGTTTATTTAGATACACATAATTTTAGAGCAAGCACAATTCATGTTTACTACATAATTAATCTACATTGTAATACTAAAAATTGTGATCATATCAGCTACATTTAATTTGCATTTTTTCCTCATACTTGGCATATGATCAAATAAGTGGTGTCAAGTTTTAACAACTAATGTGTATTGAGTGCCGTGCATAAGCCTACCTATATTACACACATTCCTAAGCAAGGACGCTATAACTAAGAGTCTAAGACTACAATTACTACTACATAGGTACTAATGATATACTATAGTTATAGTACAGACCATACAACAGGGAGTCAGGGATACGTCTATAGTATCCCCCGACAAGTATATACTTAGAGCAATTAACCTAACATACCTTCACGTTGACACGTTTCTTCTTGCCGCGTCTGTTATCATCTTCATCAACATTCTCCACAGAGCGCTTAAGATTAGACGATTCCTTTGAATCCATAATTTATTTAAAATTATTATTGATTTAAACTCTTTCGAAGAATACTAAGAGTAATACAAACTCCAAGCTTACTCAATGATCAATCTGAGCCCATAACTGCCAACTACTACTGACTGCAGCCCTGAGCCCACCGCTCTGGCACACTGAATTATATGAATTTGTGAAAAGCGAATTCAGCGTCGCTTCGGATTTGATCATTTGACCCTTGTATCGACGCAGTAAAGGCACCACACTGATTGTTACTTTCCTGGCTCAAATCTGCTTATTCTTCTTTTCGGGAGTGTACACGCTGGGTGGACTTATATACAATATAGCAGTTTTAGCGTTTAGTAGGCCGTAGGCCTGTCGCCGATTCTTAAGGGGGGCGTCTTTCCTAAAGTTTTCGGAATTGGCTTTTCCTGTTTTTAGTCCATCTGAAAGCTGACATTCTGCCCTATCCAACGGTACCATTAATAATAATAATAATAATAGCGGTTTCAGCGTTTAGTAGGCCGTAGGCCTGTCGCCGATTCTTAACATCGCAGAACATTCAGAGCATTTTGCGGTCTCGAACGCGCAACTCACTGCTACAATTCTGCTGTGCTTAACCGCCCGGCCTCCTTGCCGATTCTGACCAGAAACTGGCGCACAGAGCTGGGATCGAACCCGCGCCTCTCTGCGCCAACCCTGGTACTCTGAACTTTAACCACTGGGCCACCCTGCCCCTACCATCTCTGTACGTTGATTTATGCGTTCACGACATATCACGAAAGGGAGTTCTTTAACAAATAGAATAGAAGTAAATTCGCTGCGAGCACTTTAAATAGAGTGTCTGCTTGAGGTGCACCTTAGTTACCCGCCTGGCGTCCTATGAGGATGTGTGCATGCAGTCGCTCCCACCATGCTTGACTGGAATCAAGCTCCAGTAACGTTTAGTTTTGTATCCTTGCTACATTGAGTGCCTATTGCGATGCGCGCGAGACTTTGTCGCGCTCTCCGGAACATTCATACTTATTGTCACGGCAAACTTATCTCCTCCTGGAATTTTGAAGCTACAGCGATGAGACATATACCATTCTCTTCGTAATTACTTATTGTCACGGCAAACCTATCTCCTCCTAGAGTTTAGAAGCTACAGCGATGAGACATATACCATTCGATTCGTAAAGACCATACCTATCGAGTAACGAAGCCGTTTTTTCAGATTTGTGCATAGTTTGCATTCAAAATGGGAGGGAGGGGGAAAAATCTGAAGAAAATGAGAAGAAAACGGGAAAATGCGTGTAAAATAACTAATGCAAAAATGAAAAAATCGGGCATCGTTACTCGATTGGTATGGTCTTTACGAATCGAATGGTATATCTTTCAATGCGGTAGCTTGACCGGTCGGACACTTCAGCGGACTCGGCATCGGACTGGCCTGCGGACTCGAATCAAAACCTAACTTGACGTTCAACTCACCCAGCCATAAATCCATAAATAATGAACGGATTTTATTCAAATTTGAAATATGAGTAGATAACATTTGTAATATGTGGACGAAATTTTTTCAAATTTTTAACTCAATAACTTTTTATTAATACAGAAAACCTAACTTCATTTTCAACTCACCCAGCCATAAATCCATCAATAATGAACGGATTTTATTCAAATTTGAAATATAAGTAGATAACATCTGTAATTTGTGGACGGAATTTTTTCAAATTTTTACATTCTACTTATATTTCAAATTTGAATAAAATCCGTTCAATATTGATAGATTTATGGCTGGGTGAGTTGAAAATGAAGTTAGGTTTTCCATATTAATAAAAAAGTTATCGATGTAAAAATTTGAAAAAATTCCGTCCACAAATTACAGATGTTATCTACTTATATTTCAAATTTGAATAACATCCGTTTATTATTGATGGATTTATCGCTGGGTGAGTTGAAAATGAAGTTATGTTTTCCGTATTAATGAAAAAGTTATTGATGTAAAAATTTGAAAAAATTCCGTCCACAAATTACTGATATTATCTACTTATATTTTAAATTTGAATCAAATCCGTTTATTATTGATGAATTTATGGCTGGGTGAGTTGAACGTCAAGTTAGGTTTTGATTCGAGTCCGCAGGCCAGTCCGCAGCCGAGTCCGCTGAAGTGTCGATTCGGTAATCCCTCGGCCACCCTGAAGCCACAAGTCGACCTTTAGGAGGACTGTTGGACCTGAGTGTGAGGGGTCCATCCACATTACTGTAATAGACTTTTTCTTCAATACTGTCACTTTGCTCAGTGCTGGGTATCCTGAATAAAATTGTCGACCCTATTCTCCCACACTGAGCAGGTGTCAGGTGAGCATATAAGCGTAGGGCAATATTTGTTTATTTGTGTAGCTTAGGATAAAACTATGAATGTTTGCATTTATGCTTGAAAATTTTGAACTAACTGAAGACGAATCAATATAATTGCATCGATATTAATTTAGGCTTGTTTCTTGAGCAGGCCAGATCTTTAGGACTGAACCTTGTCCCACGAGTTCACATACCTATTTATATTCACTAATACATTCATATCAACTTACCTATTTATATTCACTTTCACCTGTCTACGTTAAGCCTGTAATGTCATCTGTAGTTTATAAATGCAACTTGCCTACTTGAATTTGATTTGCATACCCCCTAAATATAATTTCGAACCGACGTTCCCTCGAACCGTAAAACTAAAATTCATTACAGGAG
The DNA here is from genome assembly GCF_000764305.2 of Hyalella azteca. Lineage (NCBI taxonomy): Eukaryota > Metazoa > Arthropoda > Malacostraca > Amphipoda > Hyalellidae > Hyalella > Hyalella azteca. The sequence goes on along the minus strand of NW_025943298.1, from coordinate 1,518 downwards.
CCAATTATGCAACTTGTATCTAAAGGTATCTTATATGTTATTCGTGTTAATAATATGCGAACTTGAACTGTAAGCAAATCATACTGAATGGTTCTGTAAGCAAATCTGTTCACTATTTAAGGAATTATGTTTGTTTCGGTTTATCAAAAAATACGTCTATTGGTTTTAATTAAAAATTAATTTTTTTCAATCTGTAATAATTTCTATCGCAGCGTATCAATAATATCTACTCAGATTCCAAAATTCAAGCAAATCTGTTCAGTATTTAAGGACTTATGAGTGGTTTAGTTGCGCGAGTCCGCAGGCGGGTCCGCAAAAGTGTCGATTCAGTCCAGAAACTGGCGCACAGAGCTGGGATCGAACCCGCACCTCTCTCCTTCAATCCTGGTACTCTGAACTTTAACCACTGGGCCACCCTGAAGCCACAAGTCGACCTTTAGGAGGACTGTTGGACCTGAGAACATGTGAAGCAATTCGCTACTACGCAAATATTCACTGAGACGTTGATCAATAAAACTTTTCACGCGTTTTCATAAGGAGTGTAATATTCATGTCAATAATTTATTTTTATATAGACTTCATCCATCCCAAGTATGAGCATCAAATTATATACAATTCCATCCCAGTATGAGCATCAAATTATAGAACGAAGTGAAAAAACATTAATTTCGCATGTCTGGCTGAACCTTCGATCGTATTGTATGCAGTCGATGCAATAGTCACGTAAGTCCATACAAGTCACGAAAAGAACAAGAATCAGCAACAGGCCATGGTCCCATTCCTTCAGTGGCAACACTTCTATTCTACTAGTCCTGTTAAAGGCTCCTCAATGTTCTTGCTCTGCCTCGACAGCTATATTCGACCGAATCGACACTTCAGCGGACTCGGCTGCGGACTCGAATCAAAACCTAACTTGACGTCCAACTCACCCAGCCATAAATCCATCAATAATGAACGGATTTTATTCGAATTTGAAATATAAGTAGATAATATCAGTAATTTGTGGACGGAATTTTTTGCAAATTTTTACATCAATAACTTTTTTATTAATACGGAAAACCTAACTTCATTTTCAAATCACCCAGCCATAAATCATAAATAATGAACGGGGTTTATTCAATTTTGAAATATAAGTAGATAACATCTGTAATTTGTGGACGGAATTTTTTCCAATTTTTACATCAATAACTTTTTCATTAATACGGAAAACCTAATTTCATTTTCAACTCACATAGCCATAAATCCATCAATAATAAACGGATTTTATTCAAATTTCAAATATAAGTAGATAACATCTGTAATTTGTGGACGGAATTTTTTCCAATTTTTACATCAATAACTTTTTCATTAATACGGAAAACCTAACTTAATTTTTATTTCACCCAGCCATAAATCCATCAATATTGAACGGATTTTATTCAAATTTGAAATATAAGTAGATAATATCAGTAATTTGTGGACGGAATTATTTCAGATTTTTACATCAATGACTTTTTTATTAATACGGAAAACCTAACT